>NC_053396.1:81202744-81310825 GCF_905171765.1 Bufo bufo
CTGCTAGGACATGCAGACTGATTCTCTGCTGACATGAAGCCAGATTCTCTGTTACGGGACCTCTCTCCTCTGCTTGGGTGCCTGGGCCTAAATATCTGACAATGGACTGTTCCAGTGTTGGGTGACGTAAAGCCTGATTCTCTGCTATGACATACAGACTGATTCTCTGCTGACATAAAGCCAGATTCTCTGTTACGGGACCTTTCTCCTCTGCCTGGGTGCCTGGGCCTAAATATCTGACAATGGACTGTTCCAGTGTTGGGTGACGTAAAGCCTGATTCTCTGCTATGACATGCAGACTGATTCTCTGCTGACATGAAGCCTGAATCTCTGTTATGGGACCACTCTCCTCTGTCTGGGTGTCGGGGCCTAAAAATATCTGACAGTGGCCTGTTCCAGTGGTGGGTGATGTGAAGCCTGATTCTCTGCTATGACATGAAGACTGATTCTCTGCTAACATGAAGCCAGATTCTCTGTTACGGGACCTCTCTCCTCTGCCTGGGTGCCTGGGCCTAAATATCTGACAATGGACTGTTCCAGTGTTGGGTGACGTAAAGCATGATTCTCTGCTATGACATGCAGACTGATTCTCTGCTGACATGATGCCTGAATCTCTGTTATGGGACCTCTCTCCTCTGTCTGGGTGCCTGGGCCTAAATATCTGACAATGGACTGTTCCAGTGTTGGGTGACGTGAAGCCTGATTCTCTGCTATGACATGCAGACTGATTCTCTGCTGACATGAAGCCAGATTCTCTGTTACGGGACCTCTCTCCTCTGCCTGGGTGCCTGGGCCTAAATATCTGACAATGGACTGTTCCAGTGTTGGGTGACGTAAAGCATGATTTTCTGCTATGACAAGCAGACTGATTCTCTGCTGACATAAAGCCAGATTCTCTGTTACGGGACCTCTCTCCTCTGCCTGGGTGCCTGGGCCTAAATATCTGACAATGGACTGTTCCAGTGTTGGGTGACGTAAAGCCTGATTCTCTGCTATGACATGCAGACTGATTCTCTGCTGACATGAAGCCAGATTCTCTGTTACAGGACCTCTCTCCTCTGCCTGGGTGCCTGGGCCTAAATATCTGACAATGGACTGTTCCAGTGTTGGGTGACGTAAATCATGATTCTCTGCTAGGACATGCAGACTGATTCTCTGCTGACATGAAGCCAGATTCTCTGTTACGGGACCTCTCTCCTCTGCCTGGGTGCCTGGGCCTAAATATCTGACAATGGACTGTTCCAGTGTTGGGTGACGTAAAGCATGATTCTCTGCTAGGACATGCAGACTGATTCTCTGCTGACATGAAGCCAGATTCTCTGTTACGGGACCTCTCTCCTCTGCCTGGGTGCCTGGGCCTAAATATCTGACAATGGACTGTTCCCGTGTTGGGTGACGTAAAGCATGATTCTCTGCTAGGACATGCAGACTGATTCTCTGCTGACATGAGGCCAGATTCTCTGTTACGGGACCTCTCTCCTCTGCCTGGGTGCCTGGCCCTAAATATCTGACAATGGACTGTTCCAGTGTTGGGTGACGTAAAGCCTGATTCTCTGCTATGACATGCAGACTGATTCTCTGCTGACATGAAGCCTGAATCTCTGTTATGGGACCACTCTCCTCTGTCTGGGTGTCGGGGCCTAAAAATATCTGACAGTGGCCTGTTCCAGTGGTGGGTTATGTGAAGCCTGATTCTCTGCTATGACATGAAGACTGATTCTCTGCTGACATGAAGCCAGATTCTCTGTTACGGGACCTCTCTCCTCTGCCTGGGTGCCTGGGCCTAAATATCTGACAATGGACTGTTCCAGTGTTGGGTGACGTAAAGCATGATTCTCTGCTATGACATGCAGACTGATTCTCTGCTGACATAAAGCCTGAATCTCTGTTATGGGACCTCTCTCCTCTGTCTGGGTGCCGGGGCCTAAAAATATCTGACAGTGGCCTGTTCCAGTGGTGGGTGACGTGAAGCCTGATTCTCTGCTATGACATGAAGACTGATTCTTTGCTGATATGAAGCCAGATTCTCTGTTACGGGACCTTTCTCCTCTGCCTGGGTGCCTGGGCCTAAATATCTGACAATGGACTGTTCCAGTGTTTGGTGACGTAAAGCATGATTCTCTGCTAGGACATGCAGACTGATTCTCAACTTACATGAAGCCAGATTCTCTGTTACGGGACCTCTCTCCTCTGTCTGGGTGCCGGGGCCTAAAAATATCTGACAGTGGCCTGTTCCAGTGGTGGGTGACGTGAAGCCTGATTCTCTGCTATGACATGAAGACTGATTCTTTGCTGACATGAAGCCAGATTCTCTGTTACGGGACCTCTCTCCTCTGCCTGGGTGCCTGGGCCTAAATATCTGACAATGGACTGTTCCATTGTTTGGTGACGTAAAGCATGATTCTCTGCTAGGACATGCAGACTGATTCTCTACTTACATGAAGCCAAATTCTTTGTTACGGGACCTCTCTCCTCTGCCTGGGTGCCTGGCCCTAAATATCTGACAATAGACTGTTCCAGTGTTGGGTGACGTAAAGCCTGATTCTCTGCTATAACATGCAGACTGATTCTCTGCTGACATGAAGCCAGATTCTCTGTTACGGGACCTCTCTCCTCTGCCTGGGTGCCTGGGCCTAAATATCTGACAATGGACTGTTCCAGTGTTGGGTGACGTAAAGCCTGATTCTCTGCTAGGACATGCAGACTGATTCTCTGCTGACATGAAGCCAGATTCTCTGTTACGGGACCTCTCTCCTCTGCCTGGGTGCCTGGGCCTAAATATCTGACAATGGACTGTTCCAGTGTTGGGTGACGTAAAGCCTGATTCTCTGCTATGACATGCAGACTGATTCTCTGCTGAAATGAAGCCTGAATCTCTGTTATGGGACCACTCTCCTCTGTCGGGGCCTAAAAATATCTGACAGTGGCCTGTTCCAGTGGTAGGTGATGTGAAGCCTGATTCTCTGCTATGACATGAAGACTGATTCTCTGCTGACATGAAGCCAGATTCTCTGTTACGGGACCTCTCTCCTCTGCCTGGGTGCCTGGGCCTAAATATCTGACAATGGACTGTTCCAGTGTTGGGTGACGTAAAGCATGATTCTCTGCTATGACATGCAGACTGATTCTCTGCTGACATGATGCCTGAATCTCTGTTATGGGACCTCTCTCCTCTGTCTGGGTGCCTGGGCCTAAATATCTGACAATGGACTGTTCCAGTGTTGGGTGACGTGAAGCCTGATTCTCTGCTATGACATGCAGACTGATTCTCTGCTGACATGAAGCCAGATTCTCTGTTACGGGACCTCTCTCCTCTGCCTGGGTGCCTGGGCCTAAATATCTGACAATGGACTGTTCCAGTGTTGGGTGACGTAAAGCATGATTTTCTGCTATGACAAGCAGACTGATTCTCTGCTGACATGAAGCCAGATTCTCTGTTACGGGACCTCTCTCCTCTGCCTGGGTGCCTGGGCCTAAATATCTGACAATGGACTGTTCCAGTGTTGGGTGACGTAAAGCCTGATTCTCTGCTATGACATGCAGACTGATTCTCTGCTGACATGAAGCCAGATTCTCTGTTACAGGACCTCTCTCCTCTGCCTGGGTGCCTGGGCCTAAATATCTGACAATGGACTGTTCCAGTGTTGGGTGACGTAAATCATGATTCTCTGCTAGGACATGCAGACTGATTCTCTGCTGACATGAAGCCAGATTCTCTGTTACGGGACCTCTCTCCTCTGCCTGGGTGCCTGGGCCTAAATATCTGACAATGGACTGTTCCAGTGTTGGGTGACGTAAAGTATGATTCTCTGCTAGGACATGCAGACTGATTCTCTGCTGACATGAAGCCAGATTCTCTGTTACGGGACCTCTCTCCTCTGCCTGGGTGCCTGGGCCTAAATATCTGACAATGGACTGTTCCCGTGTTGGGTGACGTAAAGCATGATTCTCTGCTAGGACATGCAGACTGATTCTCTGCTGACATGAGGCCAGATTCTCTGTTACGGGACCTCTCTCCTCTGCCTGGGTGCCTGGCCCTAAATATCTGACAATGGACTGTTCCAGTGTTGGGTGACGTAAAGCCTGATTCTCTGCTATGACATGCAGACTGATTCTCTGCTGACATGAAGCCTGAATCTCTGTTATGGGACCACTCTCCTCTGTCTGGGTGTCGGGGCCTAAAAATATCTGACAGTGGCCTGTTCCAGTGGTGGGTTATGTGAAGCCTGATTCTCTGCTATGACATGAAGACTGATTCTCTGCTGACATGAAGCCAGATTCTCTGTTACGGGACCTCTCTCCTCTGCCTGGGTGCCTGGGCCTAAATATCTGACAATGGACTGTTCCAGTGTTGGGTGACGTAAAGCATGATTCTCTGCTATGACATGCAGACTGATTCTCTGCTGACATAAAGCCTGAATCTCTGTTATGGGACCTCTCTCCTCTGTCTGGGTGCCGGGGGCCTAAAAATATCTGACAGTGGCCTGTTCCAGTGGTGGGTGACGTGAAGCCTGATTCTCTGCTATGACATGAAGACTGATTCTCTGCTGACATGAAGCCAGATTCTCTGTTACGGGACCTTTCTCCTCTGCCTGGGTGCCTGGGCCTAAATATCTGACAATGGACTGTTCCAGTGTTTGGTGACGTAAAGCATGATTCTCTGCTAGGACATGCAGACTGATTCTCAACTTACATGAAGCCAGATTCTCTGTTACGGGACCTCTCTCCTCTGTCTGGGTGCCGGGGCCTAAAAATATCTGACAGTGGCCTGTTCCAGTGGTGGGTGACGTGAAGCCTGATTCTCTGCTATGACATGAAGACTGATTCTTTGCTGACATGAAGCCAGATTCTCTGTTACGGGACCTCTCTCCTCTGCCTGGGTGCCTGGGCCTAAATATCTGACAATGGACTGTTCCATTGTTTGGTGACGTAAAGCATGATTCTCTGCTAGGACATGCAGACTGATTCTCTACTTACATGAAGCCAAATTCTTTGTTACGGGACCTCTCTCCTCTGCCTGGGTGCCTGGCCCTAAATATCTGACAATAGACTGTTCCAGTGTTGGGTGACGTAAAGCCTGATTCTCTGCTATAACATGCAGACTGATTCTCTGCTGACATGAAGCCAGATTCTCTGTTACGGGACCTCTCTCCTCTGCCTGGGTGCCTGGGCCTAAATATCTGACAATGGACTGTTCCAGTGTTGGGTGACGTAAAGCCTGATTCTCTGCTAGGACATGCAGACTGATTCTCTGCTGACATGAAGCCAGATTCTCTGTTACGGGACCTCTCTCCTCTGCCTGGGTGCCTGGGCCTAAATATCTGACAATGGACTGTTCCAGTGTTGGGTGACGTAAAGCCTGATTCTCTGCTATGACATGCAGACTGATTCTCTGCTGACATGAAGCCTGAATCTCTGTTATGGGACCACTCTCCTCTGTCGGGGCCTAAAAATATCTGACAGTGGCCTGTTCCAGTGGTAGGTGATGTGAAGCCTGATTCTCTGCTATGACATGAAGACTGATTCTCTGCTGACATGAAGCCAGATTCTCTGTTACGGGACCTCTCTCCTCTGCCTGGGTGCCTGGGCCTAAATATCTGACAATGGACTGTTCCAGTGTTGGGTGACGTAAAGCATGATTCTCTGCTATGACATGCAGACTGATTCTCTGCTGACATGAAGCCTGAATCTCTGTTATGGGACCACTCTCCTCTGTCTGGGTGTCGGGGCCTAAAAATATCTGACAGTGGCCTGTTCCAGTGGTGGGTGACGTGAAGCCTGATTCTCTGCTATGACATGAAGACTGATTCTCTGCTGACATGAAGCCAGATTCTCTGTTACGGGACCTCTCTCCTCTGCCTGGGTGCCTGGGCCTAAATATCTGACAATGGACTGTTCCAGTGTTGGGTGACGTAAAGCATGATACTCTGCTATGACATGCAGACTGATTCTCTGCTGACATGAAGCCTGAATCTCTGTTATGGGACCACTCTCCTCTGTCGGGGCCTAAAAATATCTGACAGTGGCCTGTTCCAGTGGTGGGTGATGTGAAGCCTGATTCTCTGCTATGACATGAAGACTGATTCTCTGCTGACATGAAGCCAGATTCTCTGTTACGGGACCTCTCTCCTCTGCCTGGGTGCCTGGGCCTAAATATCTGACAATGGACTGTTCCAGTGTTGGGTGACGTAAAGCATGATTCTCTGCTATGACATGCAGACTGATTCTCTGCTGACATGAAGCCTGAATCTCTGTTATGGGACCACTCTCCTCTGTCTGGGTGTCGGGGCCTAAAAATATCTGACAGTGGCCTGTTCCAGTGGTGGGTGATGTGAAGCCTGATTCTCTGCTATGACATGAAGACTGATTCTCTGCTGACATGAAGCCAGATTCTCTGTTACGGGACCTCTCTCCTCTGCCTGGGTGCCTGGGCCTAAATATCTGACAATGGACTGTTCCAGTGTTGGGTGACGTAAAGCATGATTATCTGCTATGACATGCAGACTGATTCTCTGCTGACATGAAGCCTGAATCTCTGTTATGGGACCTCTCTCCTCTGTCTGGGTGCCGGGGCCTAAAAATATCTGACAGTGGCCTGTTCCAGTGGTGGGTGACGTAAAGCCTGATTCTCTGCTATGACATGAAGACTGATTATTTGCTGATATGAAGCCAGATTCTCTGTTACGGGACCTTTCTCCTCTGCCTGGGCCTAAATATCTGACAATAAACTGTTCCAGTGTTTGGTGACGTAAAGCATGATTCTCTGCTAGGACATGCAGACTGATTCTCAACTTACATGAAGCCAGATTCTCTGTTATGGGACCTCTCTCCTCTGTCTGGGTGCCGGGGCCTAAAAATATCTGACAATGGACTGTTCCAGTGTTGGGTGACGTAAAGCATGATTCTCTGCTATGACATGCAGACTGATTCTCTGCTGACATGAAGCCAGATTCTCTGTTACGGGACCTCTCTCCTCTGCCTGATTGCCTGGGCCTAAATATCTGACAATGGACTGTTCCCGTGTTGGGTGACGTAAAGCATGATTCTCTGCTAGGACATGCAGACTGATTCTCTGCTGACATGAAGCCAGATTCTCTGTTACGGGACCTCTCTCCTCTGCCTGGGTGCCGGGGCCTAAATATATGACAATGGACTGTTACAGTGGTGGGTGACGTAAAGCCTGATTCTCTGCTATGACATGCAGACTGATTCTCTGCTGACATGAAGCCAGATTCTCTGTTACGGGACCTCTCTCCTCTGCCTGGGTGCCTGGGCCTAAATATCTGACAATGGACTGTTCCAGTGTTGGGTGACGTAAAGCCTGATTCTCTGCTATGACATGCAGACTGATTCTCTGCTGATATGAAGCCAGATTCTCTGTTACGGGACCTCTCTTGTCTGCCTGGGTGCCTGGCCTAAATATCTGACAATGGACTGTTCCAGTGTTGGGTGACGTAAAGCCTGATTCTCTGCTATGACATGCAGACTGATTCTCTGCTGACATGAAGCCAGATTCTCTGTTACGGGACCTCTCTCCTCTGCCTGGGTGCCTGGGCCTAAATATCTGACAATGGACTGTTCCAGTGTTGGGTGACGTAAAGCATGATTCTCTGCTAGGACATGCAGACTGATTCTCTGCTGACATGAAGCCAGATTCTCTGTTACGGGACCTCTCTCCTCTGCCTGGGTGCCTGGGCCTAAATATCTGACAATGGACTGTTCCCGTGTTGGGTGACTTAAAGCATGATTCTCTGCTAGGACATGCAGACTGATTCTCTGCTGACATAAAGCCAGATTCTCTGTTACGGGACCTCTCTCCTCTGCCTGGGTGCCGGGGCCTAAATATATGACAATGGACTGTTACAGTGTTGGGTGACGTAAAGCATGATTCTCTGCTATGACATGCAGACTGATTCTCTGCTGACATGAAGCCAGATTCTCTGTTACGGGACCTCTCTCCTCTGCCTGGGTGCCTGGGCCTAAATATCTGACAATGGACTGTTCCATTGTTGGGTGACGTAAAGCCTGATTCTCTGCTATGACATGAAGACTGATTCTCTGCTGACATAAAGCCAGATTCTCTGTTACGGGACCTCTCTCCTCTGCCTGGGTGCCTGGGCCTAAATATCTGACAATGGACTGTTCCAGTGTTGGGTGACGTAAAGCCTGATTCTCTGCTATGACATGCAGACTGATTCTCTGCTGACATGAAGCCAGATTCTCTTTTACGGGACCTCTCTCCTCTGCCTGGGCCTAAATATCTGACAATGGACTGTTCCAGTGTTGGGTGACGTAAAGCCTGATTCTCTGCTATGACATGCAGACTGATTCTCTGCTGACATGAAGCCAGATTCTCTGTTACGGGACCTCTCTCCTCTGCCTGGGTGCCTGGGCCTAAATATCTGACAATGGACTGTTCCAGTGTTGTGTGACATAAAGCATGATTTTCTGCTAGGACATGCAGACTGATTCTCTGCTGACATGAAGCCAGATTCTCTGTTACGGGACCTCTCTCCTCTGCCTGGGTGCCTGGGCCTAAATATCTGACAATGGACTGTTCCAGTGTTGGGTGACGTAAAGCCTGATTCTCTGCTATGACATGCAGACTGATTCTCTCCTGACATGAAGCCAGATTCTCTTTTACGGGACCTCTCTCCTCTGCCTGGGTGCCTGGGCCTAAATATCTGACAATGGACTGTTCCAGTGTTGGGTGACGTAAAGCCTGATTCTCTGCTATGACATGCAGACTGATTCTCTGCTGACATGAAGCCAGATTCTCTTTTACGGGACCTCTCTCCTCTGCCTGGGTGCCTGGGCCTAAATATCTGACAATGGACTGTTCCAGTGTTGGGTGATGTAAAGCATGATTCTCTGCTAGGACATGCAGTCTGATTCTCTGCTAACATGAAGCCAGATTCTCTGTTACGGGACCTCTCTCCTCTGCCTGGGTGCCTGGGCCTAAATATCTGACAATGGACTGTTCCAGTGTTGGGTGACGTAAAGCATGATTCTCTGCTATGACATGCAGACTGATTCTCTGCTGACATGAAGCCTGAATCTCTGTTATGGGACCTCTCTCCTCTGTCTGGGTGCCGGGGCCTAAAAATATCTGACAGTGGCCTGTTCCAGTGGTGGGTGACGTAAAGCCTGATTCTCTGCTATGACATGAAGACTGATTATTTGCTGATATGAAGCCAGATTCTCTGTTACGGGACCTTTCTCCTCTGCCTGGGCCTAAATATCTGACAATAAACTGTTCCAGTGTTTGGTGACGTAAAGCATGATTCTCTGCTAGGACATGCAGACTGATTCTCAACTTACATGAAGCCAGATTCTCTGTTACGGGACCTCTCTCCTCTGTCTGGGTGCCGGGGCCTAAAAATATCTGACAATGGACTGTTCCAGTGTTGGGTGACGTAAAGCATGATTCTCTGCTAGGACATGCAGACTGATTCTCTGCTGACATGAAGCCAGATTCTCTGTTACGGGACCTCTCTCCTCTGCCTGTTTGCCTGGGCCTAAATATCTGACAATGGACTGTTCCCGTGTTGGGTGACGTAAAGCATGATTCTCTGCTAGGACATGCAGACTGATTCTCTGCTGACATGAAGCCAGATTCTCTGTTACGGGACCTCTCTCCTCTGCCTGGATGCCGGGGCCTAAATATATGACAATGGACTGTTACAGTGGTGGGTGACGTAAAGCCTGATTCTCTGCTATGACATGCAGACTGATTCTCTGCTGACATGAAGCCAGATTCTCTGTTACGGGACCTCTCTCCTCTGCCTGGGTGCCTGGGCCTAAATATCTGACAATGGACTGTTCCAGTGTTGGGTGACGTAAAGCCTGATTCTCTGCTATGACATGCAGACTGATTCTCTGCTGACATGAAGCCAGATTCTCTGTTACGGGACCTCTCTTGTCTGCCTGGGTGCCTGGGCCTAAATATCTGACAATGGACTGTTCCAGTGTTGGGTGACGTAAAGCCTGATTCTCTGCTATGACATGCAGACTGATTCTCTGCTGACATGAAGCCAGATTCTCTGTTACGGGACCTCTCTCCTCTGCCTGGGTGCCTGGGCCTAAATATCTGACAATGGACTGTTCCAGTGTTGGGTGACGTAAAGCATGATTCTCTGCTAGGACATGCAGACTGATTCTCTGCTGACATGAAGCCAGATTCTCTGTTACGGGACCTCTCTCCTCTGCCTGGGTGCCTGGGCCTAAATATCTGACAATGGACTGTTCCGTGTTAGGGGTGACTTAAAGCATGATTCTCTGCTAGGACATGCAGACTGATTCTCTGCTGACATAAAGCCAGATTCTCTGTTACGGGACCTCTCTCCTCTGCCTGGGTGCCGGGGCCTAAATATATGACAATGGACTGTTACAGTGGTGGGTGACGTAAAGCCTGATTCTCTGCTATGACATGCAGACTGATTCTCTGCTGACATGAAGCCAGATTCTCTGTTACGGGACCTCTCTCCTCTGCCTGGGTGCCTGGGCCTAAATATCTGACAATGGACTGTTCCATTGTTGGGTGACGTAAAGCCTGATTCTCTGCTATGACATGCAGACTGATTCTCTGCTGACATAAAGCCAGATTCTCTGTTACGGGACCTCTCTCCTCTGCCTGGGTGCCTGGGCCTAAATATCTGACAATGGACTGTTCCAGTGTTGGGTGACGTAAAGCATGATTCTCTGCTATGACATGCAGACTGATTCTCTGCTGACATGAAGCCAGATTCTCTTTTACGGGACCTCTCTCCTCTGCCTGGGCCTAAATATCTGACAATGGACTGTTCCAGTGTTGGGTGACGTAAAGCCTGATTCTCTGCTATGACATGCAGACTGATTCTCTGCTGATATGAAGACAGATTCTCTGTTACGGGACCTCTCTCCTCTGCCTGGGTGCCTGGGCCTAAATATCTGACAATGGACTGTTCCAGTGTTGGGTGACATAAAGCATGATTTTCTGCTAGGACATGCAGACTGATTCTCTGCTGACATGAAGCCAGATTCTCTGTTACGGGACCTCTCTCCTCTGCCTGGGTGCCTGGGCCTAAATATCTGACAATGGACTGTTCCAGTGTTGGGTGACGTAAAGCCTGATTCTCTGCTATGACATGCAGACTGATTCTCTCCTGACATGAAGCCAGATTCTCTGTTACGGGACCTCTCTCCTCTGCCTGGGTGCCTGGGCCTAAATATCTGACAATGGACTGTTCCAGTGTTGGGTGACGTAAAGCCTGATTCTCTGCTATGACATGCAGACTGATTCTCTGCTGACATGAAGCCAGATTCTCTTTTACGGGACCTCTCTCCTCTGCCTGGGTGCCTGGGCCTAAATATCTGACAATGGACTGTTCCAGTGTTGGGTGATGTAAAGCATGATTCTCTGCTAGGACATGCAGTCTGATTCTCTGCTAACATGAAGCCAGATTCTCTGTTACGGGACCTCTCTCCTCTGCCTGGGTGCCTGGGCCTAAATATCTGACAATGGACTGTTCCAGTGTTGGGTGACGTAAAGCATGATTCTCTGCTATGACATGCAGACTGATTCTCTGCTGACATGAAGCCTGAATCTCTGTTATGGGACCTCTCTCCTCTGTCTGGGTGCCGGGGCCTAAAAATATCTGACAGTGGCCTGTTCCAGTGGTAGGTGACGTAAAGCCTGATTCTCTGCTATGACATGAAGACTGATTATTTGCTGATATGAAGCCAGATTCTCTGTTACGGGACCTTTCTCCTCTGCCTGGGCCTAAATATCTGACAATAAACTGTTCCAGTGTTTGGTGACGTAAAGCATGATTCTCTGCTAGGACATGCAGACTGATTCTCAACTTACATGAAGCCAGATTCTCTGTTACGGGACCTCTCTCCTCTGTCTGGGTGCCGGGGCCTAAAAATATCTGACAATGGACTGTTCCAGTGTTGGGTGACGTAAAGCATGATTCTCTGCTAGGACATGCAGACTGATTCTCTGCTGACATGAAGCCAGATTCTCTGTTACGGGACCTCTCTCCTCTGCCTGATTGCCTGGGCCTAAATATCTGACAATGGACTGTTCCCGTGTTGGGTGACGTAAAGCATGATTCTCTGCTAGGACATGCAGACTGATTCTCTGCTGACATGAAGCCAGATTCTCTGTTACGGGACCTCTCTCCTCTGCCTGGATGCCGGGGCCTAAATATATGACAATGGACTGTTACAGTGGTGGGTGACGTAAAGCCTGATTCTCTGCTATGACATGCAGACTGATTCTCTGCTGACATGAAGCCAGATTCTCTGTTACGGGACCTCTCTCCTCTGCCTGGGTGCCTGGGCCTAAATATCTGACAATGGACTGTTCCAGTGTTGGGTGACGTAAAGCCTGATTCTCTGCTATGACATGCAGACTGATTCTCTGCTGACATGAAGCCAGATTCTCTGTTACGGGACCTCTCTCCTCTGCCTGGGTGCCTGGGCCTAAATATCTGACAATGGACTGTTCCAGTGTTGGGTGACGTGAAGCCTGATTCTCTGCTATGACATGAAGACTGATTCTCTGCTGACATTTAGCCAGATTCTCTGTTACGGGACCTCTCTCCTCTGCCTGGGTGCCTGGGCCTAAATATCTGACAATGGACTGTTCCAGTGTTGGGTGACGTAAAGCATGATACTCTGCTATGACATGCAGACTGATTCTCTGCTGACATGAAGCCTGAATCTCTGTTATGGGACCACTCTCCTCTGTCGGGGCCTAAAAATATCTGACAGTGGCCTGTTCCAGTGGTGGGTGATGTGAAGCCTGATTCTCTGCTATGACATGAAGTCTGATTCTCTGCTGACATGAAGCCAGATTCTCTGTTACGGGACCTCTCTCCTCTGCCTGGGTGCCTGGGCCTAAATATCTGACAATGGACTGTTCCAGTGTTGGGTGACGTAAAGCATGATTCTCTGCTATGACATGCAGACTGATTCTCTGCTGACATGAAGCCTGAATCTCTGTTATGGGACCACTCTCCTCTGTCTGGGTGTCGGGGCCTAAAAATATCTGACAGTGGCCTGTTCCAGTGGTGGGTGATGTGAAGCCTGATTCTCTGCTATGACATGAAGACTGATTCTCTGCTGACATGAAGCCAGATTCTCTGTTACGGGACCTCTCTCCTCTGCCTGGGTGCCTGGGCCTAAATATCTGACAATGGACTGTTCCAGTGTTGGGTGACGTAAAGCATGATTATCTGCTATGACATGCAGACTGATTCTCTGCTGACATGAAGCCTGAATCTCTGTTATGGGACCTCTCTCCTCTGTCTGGGTGCCGGGGCCTAAAAATATCTGACAGTGGCCTGTTCCAGTGGTGGGTGACGTAAAGCCTGATTCTCTGCTATGACATGAAGACTGATTATTTGCTGATATGAAGCCAGATTCTCTGTTACGGGACCTTTCTCCTCTGCCTGGGCCTAAATATCTGACAATAAACTGTTCCAGTGTTTGGTGACGTAAAGCATGATTCTCTGCTAGGACATGCAGACTGATTCTCAACTTACATGAAGCCAGATTCTCTGTTACGGGACCTCTCTCCTCTGTCTGGGTGCCGGGGCCTAAAAATATCTGACAATGGACTGTTCCAGTGTTGGGTGACGTAAAGCATGATTCTCTGCTAGGACATGCAGACTGATTCTCTGCTGACATGAAGCCAGATTCTCTGTTACGGGACCTCTCTCCTCTGCCTGATTGCCTGGGCCTAAATATCTGACAATGGACTGTTCCCGTGTTGGGTGACGTAAAGCATGATTCTCTGCTAGGACATGCAGACTGATTCTCTGCTGACATGAAGCCAGATTCTCTGTTACGGGACCTCTCTCCTCTGCCTGGATGCCGGGGCCTAAATATATGACAATGGACTGTTACAGTGGTGGGTGACGTAAAGCCTGATTCTCTGCTATGACATGCAGACTGATTCTCTGCTGACATGAAGCCAGATTCTCTGTTACGGGACCTCTCTCCTCTGCCTGGGTGCCTGGGCCTAAATATCTGACAATGGACTGTTCCAGTGTTGGGTGACGTAAAGCCTGATTCTCTGCTATGACATGCAGACTGATTCTCTGCTGACATGAAGCCAGATTCTCTGTTACGGGACCTCTCTTGTCTGCCTGGGTGCCTGGGCCTAAATATCTGACAATGGACTGTTCCAGTGTTGGGTGACGTAAAGCCTGATTCTCTGCTATGACATGCAGACTGATTCTCTGCTGACATGAAGCCAGATTCTCTGTTACGGGACCTCTCTCCTCTGCCTGGGTGCCTGGGCCTAAATATCTGACAATGGACTGTTCCAGTGTTGGGTGACGTAAAGCATGATTCTCTGCTAGGACATGCAGACTGATTCTCTGCTGACATGAAGCCAGATTCTCTGTTACGGGACCTCTCTCCTCTGCCTGGGTGCCTGGGCCTAAATATCTGACAATGGACTGTTCCCGTGTTGGGTGACTTAAAGCATGATTCTCTGCTAGGACATGCAGACTGATTCTCTGCTGACATAAAGCCAGATTCTCTGTTACGGGACCTCTCTCCTCTGCCTGGGTGCCGGGGCCTAAATATATGACAATGGACTGTTACAGTGGTGGGTGACGTAAAGCCTGATTCTCTGCTATGACATGCAGACTGATTCTCTGCTGACATGAAGCCAGATTCTCTGTTACGGGACCTCTCTCCTCTGCCTGGGTGCCTGGGCCTAAATATCTGACAATGGACTGTTCCATTGTTGGGTGACGTAAAGCCTGATTCTCTGCTATGACATGAAGACTGATTCTCTGCTGACATAAAGCCAGATTCTCTGTTACGGGACCTCTCTCCTCTGCCTGGGTGCCTGGGCCTAAATATCTGACAATGGACTGTTCCAGTGTTGGGTGACGTAAAGCCTGATTCTCTGCTATGACATGCAGACTGATTCTCTGCTGACATGAAGCCAGATTCTCTTTTACGGGACCTCTCTCCTCTGCCTGGGCCTAAATATCTGACAATGGACTGTTCCAGTGTTGGGTGACGTAAAGCCTGATTCTCTGCTATGACATGCAGACTGATTCTCTGCTGATATGAAGACAGATTCTCTGTTACGGGACCTCTCTCCTCTGCCTGGGTGCCTGGGCCTAAATATCTGACAATGGACTGTTCCAGTGTTGTGTGACATAAAGCATGATTTTCTGCTAGGACATGCAGACTGATTCTCTGCTGACATGAAGCCAGATTCTCTGTTACGGGACCTCTCTCCTCTGCCTGGGTGCCTGGGCCTAAATATCTGACAATGGACTGTTCCAGTGTTGGGTGACGTAAAGCCTGATTCTCTGCTATGACATGCAGACTGATTCTCTCCTGACATGAAGCCAGATTCTCTGTTACGGGACCTCTCTCCTCTGCCTGGGTGCCTGGGCCTAAATATCTGACAATGGACTGTTCCAGTGTTGGGTGACGTAAAGCCTGATTCTCTGCTATGACATGCAGACTGATTCTCTGCTGACATGAAGCCAGATTCTCTTTTACGGGACCTCTCTCCTCTGCCTGGGTGCCTGGGCCTAAATATCTGACAATGGACTGTTCCAGTGTTGGGTGATGTAAAGCATGATTCTCTGCTAGGACATGCAGTCTGATTCTCTGCTAACATGAAGCCAGATTCTCTGTTACGGGACCTCTCTCCTCTGCCTGGGTGCCTGGGCCTAAATATCTGACAATGGACTGTTCCAGTGTTGGGTGACGTAAAGCATGATTCTCTGCTATGACATGCAGACTGATTCTCTGCTGACATGAAGCCTGAATCTCTGTTATGGGACCTCTCTCCTCTGTCTGGGTGCCGGGGCCTAAAAATATCTGACAGTGGCCTGTTCCAGTGGTGGGTGACGTAAAGCCTGATTCTCTGCTATGACATGAAGACTGATTATTTGCTGATATGAAGCCAGATTCTCTGTTACGGGACCTTTCTCCTCTGCCTGGGCCTAAATATCTGACAATAAACTGTTCCAGTGTTTGGTGACGTAAAGCATGATTCTCTGCTAGGACATGCAGACTGATTCTCAACTTACATGAAGCCAGATTCTCTGTTACGGGACCTCTCTCCTCTGTCTGGGTGCCGGGGCCTAAAAATATCTGACAATGGACTGTTCCAGTGTTGGGTGACGTAAAGCATGATTCTCTGCTAGGACATGCAGACTGATTCTCTGCTGACATGAAGCCAGATTCTCTGTTACGGGACCTCTCTCCTCTGCCTGATTGCCTGGGCCTAAATATCTGACAATGGACTGTTCCCGTGTTGGGTGACGTAAAGCATGATTCTCTGCTAGGACATGCAGACTGATTCTCTGCTGACATGAAGCCAGATTCTCTGTTACGGGACCTCTCTCCTCTGCCTGGATGCCGGGGCCTAAATATATGACAATGGACTGTTACAGTGGTGGGTGACGTAAAGCCTGATTCTCTGCTATGACATGCAGACTGATTCTCTGCTGACATGAAGCCAGATTCTCTGTTACGGGACCTCTCTCCTCTGCCTGGGTGCCTGGGCCTAAATATCTGACAATGGACTGTTCCAGTGTTGGGTGACGTAAAGCCTGATTCTCTGCTATGACATGCAGACTGATTCTCTGCTGACATGAAGCCAGATTCTCTGTTACGGGACCTCTCTTGTCTGCCTGGGTGCCTGGGCCTAAATATCTGACAATGGACTGTTCCAGTGTTGGGTGACGTAAAGCCTGATTCTCTGCTATGACATGCAGACTGATTCTCTGCTGACATGAAGCCAGATTCTCTGTTACGGGACCTCTCTCCTCTGCCTGGGTGCCTGGGCCTAAATATCTGACAATGGACTGTTCCAGTGTTGGGTGACGTAAAGCATGATTCTCTGCTAGGACATGCAGACTGATTCTCTGCTGACATGAAGCCAGATTCTCTGTTACGGGACCTCTCTCCTCTGCCTGGGTGCCTGGGCCTAAATATCTGACAATGGACTGTTCCGTGTTAGGGGTGACTTAAAGCATGATTCTCTGCTAGGACATGCAGACTGATTCTCTGCTGACATAAAGCCAGATTCTCTGTTACGGGACCTCTCTCCTCTGCCTGGGTGCCGGGGCCTAAATATATGACAATGGACTGTTACAGTGGTGGGTGACGTAAAGCCTGATTCTCTGCTATGACATGCAGACTGATTCTCTGCTGACATGAAGCCAGATTCTCTGTTACGGGACCTCTCTCCTCTGCCTGGGTGCCTGGGCCTAAATATCTGACAATGTACTGTTCCATTGTTGGGTGACGTAAAGCCTGATTCTCTGCTATGACATGCAGACTGATTCTCTGCTGACATAAAGCCAGATTCTCTGTTACGGGACCTCTCTCCTCTGCCTGGGTGCCTGGGCCTAAATATCTGACAATGGACTGTTCCAGTGTTGGGTGACGTAAAGCCTGATTCTCTGCTATGACATGCAGACTGATTCTCTGCTGACATGAAGCCAGATTCTCTTTTACGGGACCTCTCTCCTCTGCCTGGGCCTAAATATCTGACAATGGACTGTTCCAGTGTTGGGTGACGTAAAGCCTGATTCTCTGCTATGACATGCAGACTGATTCTCTGCTGATATGAAGACAGATTCTCTGTTACGGGACCTCTCTCCTCTGCCTGGGTGCCTGGGCCTAAATATCTGACAATGGACTGTTCCAGTGTTGGGTGACATAAAGCATGATTTTCTGCTAGGACATGCAGACTGATTCTCTGCTGACATGAAGCCAGATTCTCTGTTACGGGACCTCTCTCCTCTGCCTGGGTGCCTGGGCCTAAATATCTGACAATGGACTGTTCCAGTGTTGGGTGACGTAAAGCCTGATTCTCTGCTATGACATGCAGACTGATTCTCTCCTGACATGAAGCCAGATTCTCTGTTACGGGACCTCTCTCCTCTGCCTGGGTGCCTGGGCCTAAATATCTGACAATGGACTGTTCCAGTGTTGGGTGACGTAAAGCCTGATTCTCTGCTATGACATGCAGACTGATTCTCTGCTGACATGAAGCCAGATTCTCTTTTACGGGACCTCTCTCCTCTGCCTGGGTGCCTGGGCCTAAATATCTGACAATGGACTGTTCCAGTGTTGGGTGATGTAAAGCATGATTCTCTGCTAGGACATGCAGTCTGATTCTCTGCTAACATGAAGCCAGATTCTCTGTTACGGGACCTCTCTCCTCTGCCTGGGTGCCTGGGCCTAAATATCTGACAATGGACTGTTCCAGTGTTGGGTGACGTAAAGCATGATTCTCTGCTATGACATGCAGACTGATTCTCTGCTGACATGAAGCCTGAATCTCTGTTATGGGACCTCTCTCCTCTGTCTGGGTGCCGGGGCCTAAAAATATCTGACAGTGGCCTGTTCCAGTGGTAGGTGACGTAAAGCCTGATTCTCTGCTATGACATGAAGACTGATTATTTGCTGATATGAAGCCAGATTCTCTGTTACGGGACCTTTCTCCTCTGCCTGGGCCTAAATATCTGACAATAAACTGTTCCAGTGTTTGGTGACGTAAAGCATGATTCTCTGCTAGGACATGCAGACTGATTCTCAACTTACATGAAGCCAGATTCTCTGTTACGGGACCTCTCTCCTCTGTCTGGGTGCCGGGGCCTAAAAATATCTGACAATGGACTGTTCCAGTGTTGGGTGACGTAAAGCATGATTCTCTGCTAGGACATGCAGACTGATTCTCTGCTGACATGAAGCCAGATTCTCTGTTACGGGACCTCTCTCCTCTGCCTGATTGCCTGGGCCTAAATATCTGACAATGGACTGTTCCCGTGTTGGGTGACGTAAAGCATGATTCTCTGCTAGGACATGCAGACTGATTCTCTGCTGACATGAAGCCAGATTCTCTGTTACGGGACCTCTCTCCTCTGCCTGGATGCCGGGGCCTAAATATATGACAATGGACTGTTACAGTGGTGGGTGACGTAAAGCCTGATTCTCTGCTATGACATGCAGACTGATTCTCTGCTGACATGAAGCCAGATTCTCTGTTACGGGACCTCTCTCCTCTGCCTGGGTGCCTGGGCCTAAATATCTGACAATGGACTGTTCCAGTGTTGGGTGACGTAAAGCCTGATTCTCTGCTATGACATGCAGACTGATTCTCTGCTGACATGAAGCCAGATTCTCTGTTACGGGACCTCTCTTGTCTGCCTGGGTGCCTGGGCCTAAATATCTGACAATGGACTGTTCCAGTGTTGGGTGACGTGAAGCCTGATTCTCTGCTATGACATGAAGACTGATTCTCTGCTGACATGAAGCCAGATTCTCTGTTACGGGACCTCTCTCCTCTGCCTGGGTGCCTGGGCCTAAATATCTGACAATGGACTGTTCCAGTGTTGGGTGACGTAAAGCATGATACTCTGCTATGACATGCAGACTGATTCTCTGCTGACATGAAGCCTGAATCTCTGTTATGGGACCACTCTCCTCTGTCGGGGCCTAAAAATATCTGACAGTGGCCTGTTCCAGTGGTGGGTGATGTGAAGCCTGATTCTCTGCTATGACATGAAGACTGATTCTCTGCTGACATGAAGCCAGATTCTCTGTTACGGGACCTCTCTCCTCTGCCTGGGTGCCTGGGCCTAAATATCTGACAATGGACTGTTCCAGTGTTGGGTGACGTAAAGCATGATTCTCTGCTATGACATGCAGACTGATTCTCTGCTGACATGAAGCCTGAATCTCTGTTATGGGACCACTCTCCTCTGTCTGGGTGTCGGGGCCTAAAAATATCTGACAGTGGCCTGTTCCAGTGGTGGGTGATGTGAAGCCTGATTCTCTGCTATGACATGAAGACTGATTCTCTGCTGACATGAAGCCAGATTCTCTGTTACGGGACCTCTCTCCTCTGCCTGGGTGCCTGGGCCTAAATATCTGACAATGGACTGTTCCAGTGTTGGGTGACGTAAAGCATGATTCTCTGCTAGGACATGCAGACTGATTCTCTGCTGACATGAAGCCAGATTCTCTGTTACGGGACCTCTCTCCTCTGCCTGGGTGCCTGGGCCTAAATATCTGACAATGGACTGTTCCGTGTTAGGGGTGACTTAAAGCATGATTCTCTGCTAGGACATGCAGACTGATTCTCTGCTGACATAAAGCCAGATTCTCTGTTACGGGACCTCTCTCCTCTGCCTGGGTGCCGGGGCCTAAATATATGACAATGGACTGTTACAGTGGTGGGTGACGTAAAGCCTGATTCTCTGCTATGACATGCAGACTGATTATCTGCTGACATGAAGCCAGATTCTCTGTTACGGGACCTCTCTCCTCTGCCTGGGTGCCTGGGCCTAAATATCTGACAATGGACTGTTCCATTGTTGGGTGACGTAAAGCCTGATTCTCTGCTATGACATGCAGACTGATTCTCTGCTGACATAAAGCCAGATTCTCTGTTACGGGACCTCTCTCCTCTGCCTGGGTGCCTGGGCCTAAATATCTGACAATGGACTGTTCCAGTGTTGGGTGACGTAAAGCCTGATTCTCTGCTATGACATGCAGACTGATTCTCTGCTGACATGAAGCCAGATTCTCTTTTACGGGACCTCTCTCCTCTGCCTGGGCCTAAATATCTGACAATGGACTGTTCCAGTGTTGGGTGACGTAAAGCCTGATTCTCTGCTATGACATGCAGACTGATTCTCTGCTGATATGAAGACAGATTCTCTGTTACGGGACCTCTCTCCTCTGCCTGGGTGCCTGGGCCTAAATATCTGACAATGGACTGTTCCAGTGTTGGGTGACATAAAGCATGATTTTCTGCTAGGACATGCAGACTGATTCTCTGCTGACATGAAGCCAGATTCTCTGTTACGGGACCTCTCTCCTCTGCCTGGGTGCCTGGGCCTAAATATCTGACAATGGACTGTTCCAGTGTTGGGTGACGTAAAGCCTGATTCTCTGCTATGACATGCAGACTGATTCTCTCCTGACATGAAGCCAGATTCTCTGTTACGGGACCTCTCTCCTCTGCCTGGGTGCCTGGGCCTAAATATCTGACAATGGACTGTTCCAGTGTTGGGTGACGTAAAGCCTGATTCTCTGCTATGACATGCAGACTGATTCTCTGCTGACATGAAGCCAGATTCTCTTTTACGGGACCTCTCTCCTCTGCCTGGGTGCCTGGGCCTAAATATCTGACAATGGACTGTTCCAGTGTTGGGTGATGTAAAGCATGATTCTCTGCTAGGACATGCAGTCTGATTCTCTGCTAACATGAAGCCAGATTCTCTGTTACGGGACCTCTCTCCTCTGCCTGGGTGCCTGGGCCTAAATATCTGACAATGGACTGTTCCAGTGTTGGGTGACGTAAAGCATGATTCTCTGCTATGACATGCAGACTGATTCTCTGCTGACATGAAGCCAGATTCTCTGTTACGGGACCTCTCTCCTCTGCCTGGGCCTAAATATCTGACAATGGACTGTTCCAGTGTTGGGTGATGTAATGTCTGATTCTCTGCTATGACATGCAGACTGATTCTCTGCTGACATGAAGCCAGATTCTCTGTTACGGGACCTCTCTCCTCTGCCTGGGTCTAAATATCTGACAATGGACTGTTCCAGTGTTGGGTGATGTAAAGCATGATTCTCTGCTATGACATGCAGACTGATTCTCTGCTGACATGAAGCCAGATTCTCTGTTACAGGACCTCTCTCCTCTGCCTGGGCCTAAATATCTGACAATGGACTGTTCCAGTTTTGGGTGACGTAAAGCATGATTCTCTGCTAGGACATGCTGACTGATTCTCTGCTGACATGAAGCCAGATTCTCTGTTATGGGACCTCTCTCCTCTGCCTGGGTGCCTGGGCCTAAATATCTGACAATGGACTGTTCCAGTGTTGGGTGACGTAAAGCATGATTCTCTGCTGGGACATGCAGACTGATTCTCTGCTGACATGAAGCCAGATTCTCTGTTACGGGACCTCTCTCCTCTGCCTGGGTGCCTGGGCCTAAATATCTGACAATGGACTGTTCCAGTGTTGGGTGACGTAAAGCATGATTCTCTGCTAGGACATGCAGACTGATTCTCTGCTGACATGAAGCCAGATTCTCTGTTACGGGACCTCTCTCCTCTGCCTGGGCCTAAATATCTGACAATGGACTGTTCCCGTGTTGGGTGACGTAAAGCATGATTCTCTGCTAGGACATGCAGACTGTTTCTCTGCTGACATGAAGCCAGATTCTCTGTTACGGGACCTCTCTCCTCTGCCTGGGTGCCTGGGCCTAAATATCTGACAATGGACTGTTCCAGTGTTGGGTGATGTAAAGTCTGATTCTCTGCTATGACATGCAGACTGATTCTCTGCTGACATGAAGCCAGATTCTCTGTTACGGGACCTCTCTCCTCTGCCTGGGTGCCTGGGCCTAAATATCTGACAATGGACTGTTCCGTGTTAGGGGTGACTTAAAGCATGATTCTCTGCTAGGACATGCAGACTGATTCTCTGCTGACATAAAGCCAGATTCTCTGTTACGGGACCTCTCTCCTCTGCCTGGGTGCCGGGGCCTAAATATATGACAATGGACTGTTACAGTGGTGGGTGACGTAAAGCCTGATTCTCTGCTATGACATGCAGACTGATTCTCTGCTGACATGAAGCCAGATTCTCTGTTACGGGACCTCTCTCCTCTGCCTGGGTGCCTGGGCCTAAATATCTGACAATGGACTGTTCCATTGTTGGGTGACGTAAAGCCTGATTCTCTGCTATGACATGCAGACTGATTCTCTGCTGACATAAAGCCAGATTCTCTGTTACGGGACCTCTCTCCTCTGCCTGGGTGCCTGGGCCTAAATATCTGACAATGGACTGTTCCAGTGTTGGGTGACGTAAAGCCTGATTCTCTGCTATGACATGCAGACTGATTCTCTGCTGACATGAAGCCAGATTCTCTTTTACGGGACCTCTCTCCTCTGCCTGGGCCTAAATATCTGACAATGGACTGTTCCAGTGTTGGGTGACGTAAAGCCTGATTCTCTGCTATGACATGCAGACTGATTCTCTGCTGACATGAAGACAGATTCTCTGTTACGGGACCTCTCTCCTCTGCCTGGGTGCCTGGGCCTAAATATCTGACAATGGACTGTTCCAGTGTTGGGTGACATAAAGCATGATTTTCTGCTAGGACATGCAGACTGATTCTCTGCTGACATGAAGCCAGATTCTCTGTTACGGGACCTCTCTCCTCTGCCTGGGTGCCTGGGCCTAAATATCTGACAATGGACTGTTCCAGTGTTGGGTGACGTAAAGCCTGATTCTCTGCTATGACATGCAGACTGATTCTCTCCTGACATGAAGCCAGATTCTCTGTTACGGGACCTCTCTCCTCTGCCTGGGTGCCTGGGCCTAAATATCTGACAATGGACTGTTCCAGTGTTGGGTGACGTAAAGCCTGATTCTCTGCTATGACATGCAGACTGATTCTCTGCTGACATGAAGCCAGATTCTCTTTTACGGGACCTCTCTCCTCTGCCTGGGTGCCTGGGCCTAAATATCTGACAATGGACTGTTCCAGTGTTGGGTGATGTAAAGCATGATTCTCTGCTAGGACATGCAGTCTGATTCTCTGCTAACATGAAGCCAGATTCTCTGTTACGGGACCTCTCTCCTCTGCCTGGGTGCCTGGGCCTAAATATCTGACAATGGACTGTTCCAGTGTTGGGTGACGTAAAGCATGATTCTCTGCTATGACATGCAGACTGATTCTCTGCTGACATGAAGCCAGATTCTCTGTTACGGGACCTCTCTCCTCTGCCTGGGCCTAAATATCTGACAATGGACTGTTCCAGTGTTGGGTGATGTAAAGTCTGATTCTCTGCTATGACATGCAGACTGATTCTCTGCTGACATGAAGCCAGATTCTCTGTTACGGGACCTCTCTCCTCTGCCTGGGTCTAAATATCTGACAATGGACTGTTCCAGTGTTGGGTGATGTAAAGCATGATTCTCTGCTATGACATGCAGACTGATTCTCTGCTGACATGAAGCCAGATTCTCTGTTACAGGACCTCTCTCCTCTGCCTGGGCCTAAATATCTGACAATGGACTGTTCCAGTTTTGGGTGACGTAAAGCATGATTCTCTGCTAGGACATGCTGACTGATTCTCTGCTGACATGAAGCCAGATTCTCTGTTATGGGACCTCTCTCCTCTGCCTGGGTGCCTGGGCCTAAATATCTGACAATGGACTGTTCCAGTGTTGGGTGACGTAAAGCATGATTCTCTGCTTGGACATGCAGACTGATTCTCTGCTGACATGAAGCCAGATTCTCTGTTACGGGACCTCTCTCCTCTGCCTGGGTGCCTGGGCCTAAATATCTGACAATGGACTGTTCCAGTGTTGGGTGACGTAAAGCATGATTCTCTGCTAGGACATGCAGACTGATTCTCTGCTGACATGAAGCCAGATTCTCTGTTACGGGACCTCTCTCCTCTGCCTGGGCCTAAATATCTGACAATGGACTGTTCCCGTGTTGGGTGACGTAAAGCATGATTCTCTGCTAGGACATGCAGACTGTTTCTCTGCTGACATGAAGCCAGATTCTCTGTTACGGGACCTCTCTCCTCTGCCTGGGTGCCTGGGCCTAAATATCTGACAATGGACTGTTCCAGTGTTGGGTGATGTAAAGTCTGATTCTCTGCTATGACATGCAGACTGATTCTCTGCTGACATGAAGCCAGATTCTCTGTTACGGGACCTCTCTCCTCTGCCTGGGTGCCTGGGCCTAAATATCTGACAATGGACTGTTCCAGTGTTGGGTGACGTAAAGCATGATTTTCTGCTAGGACATGCAGACTGATTCTCTGCTGACATGAAGCCAGATTCTCTGTTACGGGACCTCTCTCCTCTGCCTGGGTGCCTGGGCCTAAATATCTGACAATGGACTGTTCCAGTGTTGGGTGACGTAAAGCCTGATTCTCTGCTATGACATGCAGACTGATTCTCTGCTGACATGAAGCCAGATTGTCTGTTACGGGACCTCTCTACTCTGCCTGGGTGCCTGGGCCTAAACATCTGACAATGGACTGTTCCAGTGTTGGGTGACGTAAAGCCTGATTCTCTGCTATGACATGCAGACTGATTCTCTGCTGACATGAAGCCAGATTCTCTTTTACGGGACCTCTCTCCTCTGCCTGGGTGCCTGGGCCTAAATATCTGACAATGGACTGTTCCAGTGTTGGGTGATGTAAAGCATGATTCTCTGCTAGGACATGCAGTCTGATTCTCTGCTAACATCAGGCCAGATTCTCTGTTACGGGACCTCTCTCCCCTGCCTGGGTGCCTGGGCCTAAATATCTGACAATGGACTGTTCCAGTGTTGGGTGGCTTAAAGCATGATTCTCTGCTATGACATGCAGACTGATTCTCTGCTGACATGAAGCCAGATTCTCTGTTACGGGACCTCTCTCCTCTGCCTAGGTGCCTGGGCCTAAATATCTGACAATGGACTGTTCCAGTGTTGGGTGATGTAAAGCATGATTCTCTGCTATGACATGCAGACTGATTCTCTGCTGACATGAAGCCAGATTCTCTGTTACAGGACCTCTCTCCTCTGCCTGGGCCTAAATATCTGACAATGGACTGTTCCAGTTTTGGGTGACGTAAAGCATGATTCTCTGCTAGGACATGCTGACTGATTCTCTGCTGACATGAAGCCAGATTCTCTGTTATGGGACCTCTCTCCTCTGCCTGGGTGCCTGGGCCTAAATATCTGACAATGGACTGTTCCAGTGTTGGGTGACGTAAAGCATGATTCTCTGCTAGGACATGCAGACTGTTTCTCTGCTGACATGAAGCCAGATTCTCTGTTACGGGACCTCTCTCCTCTGCCTGGGTGCCGGGGCCTAAATATATGACAATGGACTGTTACAGTGGTGGGTGACGTGAAGCCAGATTCTCTGCTATGCCATGAAGAGACTGATTCTCTGCTGACGTGAAGCCAGATTCTCTGCTATGGGCTCTCTCTCCAATTGATATTGGTTAATTTTTATTTATTTTATTTTTATTTTTATTCATTTCCCTATCCACATTTGTTTGCAGGGGATTTACCTACATGTTGCTGCCTTTTGCAGCCCTCTAGCTCTTTCCTGGGCTGTTTTACAGCCTTTTTAGTGCCGAAAAGTTCGGGTCCCCATTGACTTCAATGGGGTTCGGGTTCGGGACGAATTTCGGGTCGGGTTCGGATCCTGAACCCGAACATTTCCGGGATGTTCGGCCTAACTTCTCGAACCCGAACATCCAGGTGTTCGCTCAACTCTAATCAAGATCCTTCGGGAGATATGGTCTCCAGTACTGCGCACAATACTCCAAATGAGGTCTCACTAGTGCTCTGTAGAGCGGCATGAGCACCTCCCTCTTTCTACTGGTAATGCCTCTCCCTATACACCCCAGCATTCTGCTAGCATTTCCTGCTGCTCTATGACATTGTCTGCCTACCTTTAAGTCTTCTGAAATAATGACCCCTAAATCTCTTTCCTCAGATACTGAGGTTAGGACTGTATCATTGATTTTATATTCTGCTCTTGGGTTTTTACGCCTTAGGTGCATTATCTTGCACTTATCAACATAAAATTTTAGTTGCCAGATTTTTGACCATTCCTCTAGTTTTCCTAAATCCTTTTCCATTTGGTGTATCCCTCCAGGAACATCAACCCTGTTACAAATCTTTGTGTCATCAGCAAAAAGACACACCTTACCATCGAGGCCTTCTGCAATTTCGCTAATAAAGATATTAAACAATATGGGTCCCAGAACAGATCCCTGAGGTACCCCACTGGTAACAATACCATTGTCTGAATATACTCCATTGACTACAACCCTCTGTTGTCTGTCCCTCAGCCACTGCCTAATCCATTCAAAATTATGGGAGTCCAAGCACAAAAACTGGAATTTATTGATAAGCCTTCTATGTGGGACAGTATCAAAAGCCTTACTAAAGTCTAGATAAGCAATGTCTACTGCACCTCCGCCATCTATTATTTTAGTGCCCCTCCGCCATCTATTATATGAGTTCTGTGGTAACTGTAAAAGATTACCTGCCAAACTCCCATGTAGATGAATTGATGCATAGAGAGAAAAGCTTATTCCATCATGGCCACTATCAAATGGGTCCAAGAAGCTAAGGCTGGAGGCCTGGTTTATCTGTCTCCATCCAGCCTGTGGTCATTAATCATTTTCTTCTCCTTTAGCTCTGCAGGGTTTCAGGGATCCATTTTGAATCTATAAATCATACGGTACATATTAAAATACTGAAAAGTGAATACTGGAAGTAATCTGGATTAGCTATATTTGTATCTTGTACGTTTTTGTGGGGACTTTTATCAACAAATCTTTTATACATATTTTTGGCTTTATGCAACGTAGTTATTTATACAAATGACCTTTGATGATATATACAATATAGTATAAATTATATTTCTATTTGATATATTAGTTTGCTTATACTATTCACCAGTACTTAATACAGTAACAGCAGTCACCCTGACACCATGATGGTTAGAGGATGCTCAGGTATTGTACAAATGCAGTTTGTGTAGGTGACTATAAAATAAGTGTAGCAATTTCACTATATACAAAGCTCTTTGGAGATTGCTACACCCATTTTATCCAAGAAAATGTTGACCTGCCTCTGATAATGTCGACCACTCTAAATATAGGCTGCTGTTTTATTCTTTGGGTAAATCTCACATAACATTTTTGGGTCAAGGACATATTTTTTTCATTTCCACCTATAAAAATATTAATTGACCATAGAAAATCTATATTTTACCAAGCTAATATAAAGGTTGTTTAAGGTTAAATGGGAAGAATTCATTTGCTAAACTCCCTGTAAAGATTTTTTGCAGAACATTGATATAATTCCTTAGTAAAGTCATTATGGTGGACATTTCTTCTGTGATCCCAGGAGTGAGAGACCTAAAGGAGGTCAGGATGGAGGATGATGTAAAAGGTCATTTGGGCAGTGTAAAATGCATTAGCATCTGATTTTTGACACTGAATACATCTCTGTCAGAAACATTACACAATGGAAAAAAGAAAATCATTAATTATATCCCAAGAAAGATGTCAGACATCAGCCAAGAAAGACAAGGGACATCAAGGGACACCATGACTTTTGATATAGTATTGTCAATCCATCTGTCATACACTGGGAGACACAGAGATCAAGTATCGTGAAAAATGTCCATCTGGAGTCACAGCTTGTAAATCTTGGGTGCATTTCTAGTCTGTGCCAAAACTCTTACCTTAGTCCACATTCTTGACTTTGATTACAGCGTCTATATTATGGTTGTAGACAAATTATATTATTTGAGTCATCCTAGCCTTCTGTCCCAGTGACCTTGACATCAGTGCCACTGATACTGATCCAATAATGTCTAACTAACCTTCTTAGGTTAAAAGCTATGTATCACTCATAAATGTAACATTTTGATTTACTTTTTCAGTCTCTTGAATATGTTAATTTATCAATGAGAAACAAATTAAAAACAATGCACTGCTCCATAAAATAGTTTTCTGAGTAAATGTCCTACTTCACAGGGAATCGGTAATGGCAGTAATTCAAATGTTATACACCAAATAATTGTTAAAGCTTCAAACAGAATGAAATATGACTATATCAGAGAAAACTGAGCTCTGCTGCCACCTGCTGGACATGTCTCACAACTGCATTTGAGAAAGATATTAATGTGATACTTCAGTTCAAGAAAACAAAAAATGGATGGTAGGACAGCACCACTTACTTGAAAGCATTCAAAAAACTTTGCGGCGGTGCTCGTGGCGTCAGGTCTCGGCCTCAGAGACCCCCAAAATACCAGTAAAGATGAAGAAGGTCACGGCACTCCAAAAGCTAGTTCAATGTTCTTTAATCCACCAAATATTCAGCAGCAACATTTCGACAATAGTCTTTATCAAGCTACATACAAGTTTACAAGTGACTCACATTATATTATATAAGGGTACTAATTGATACCAATTAATCAGTGGGTGTGCTCCCGACAATAAACCCGCCTCCTCTCAGGTACAAACAATCATATAATTAATTTCAACCTACCAACCACAGTGTATATTAATGTAAGGCTTACCAAGCGTTCATACGTGGGCTGTTACTCTGTAGTGTGTCCATGATGCGCGGCGTCTTCCGCATACGACTGCGGCTGCGCGAATGTTCAGACGGGATTCACATGCATCACATGATCAACTGTATGATCATGTGATCAGTGACGCTACTGTCGGTCACCTGACAGGTGATGCGCCTAAGCGTCTAATCGCTGTCATAGTAACCCCAGGTCCTGCAGGGAAAGTATATCATTTCGTGTGGTACTCTTCATTCAGTATTATTTCAAATGCGTATAACTAAATGTCAGGACGCCGGTCACCACGGAAACATCAACAGAAAAGTGATATCATTTAATGAAAATATAGTTTTGTTTAACAGTGTCATAGGAACCGATCTCAGCAGGATGTCTCAAACACCTCAATTATATCAAAACTACGGTTCAGTACCTAACTGGGTAGACGAAAAACGGAAATGTGTAATACCACACATAAACATAGAGGGAACCCTTTCATAGAGGCTCGGAGCTGTTCAAAAGATGCGACCCTACCAACGTTCATTTACAAGGGAATGAGGTCAGAAATGGCATATAGGGTGGGATCCCGTGTGCTACACGGTACAGAGTAACCAAACCCCTACCCCCCATAAGTAAATACCCAGGGGTGTATTGGTATGATATACCCTAGATATGCTAAAGAATACATTTGGACAAGGGATACTAGGGCCACAACCATCGCCCCCCTCTGTCAAAAGAGAGACCACCGATGTGTGCCCTTGCCTGGTCTGGGCCCCACCGCCAAGTGGAAGACCCCTACCATGCTTATCCCATTGTCTCCTATAAATATAAATATTTTGTCATATTCTATATAGGCATCACCCTACGCCACCGAACCTCAATATAGCCCGCATACATAGATCAGCTCCCCAGGTGAATAATTAGGGTTTGGTAAATCCACCCGTCATATATGTGGTCCACATCCGTCACGCATATCCAGTCTATGGAATCAAACCTGACACACAATTCGTGCGATAGTATAATAAACCTGCTGGACGGCTCCCAGGTCACTGCTCTCAAAACACCTTAGTCCATCCCTCGCCCATATCTCGCATGGCAGCCTTATCTATAAGTGATAAACAAAAAAAGGAAAACAGGAAGAATAAAATTTGTTAATAATCTCGATACAATATCGGGTACTGTCACTTAATACCTATAAAAACCCTATTGTCGAAACGTTGCTGCTGAATATTTGGTGGATTAAAGAACATTCTTCATCTTTACTGTTATTTTGGGGGTCTCTGAGGCCGAGACCTGACGCCACGAGCACCGCCGCAAAGTTTTTTGAATGATTTCAAGTAAGTGGTGCTGTCCTACCATCCATTTTTTGTTTGATCCGCATGGGCCTGAGGACTTGCACACTGTCCATGGATTGAAAATAGTTTTTTCTATATATTTTTCATGGATCTGAGCGGCATTAGCACAATGGCCACACCAAACAGCTCTGTTTATTCAAGTGAACAAATTATTCACATCCTAAGTGGCGACGAGGGGGAGGGAGCCTTTCTGAACAAACCGACTGCTGATTCCATCAAGCGCAGGCTGGTGAATGAAAGAAAACAGCTTATTAATACGGAATTGCATCTCCTAACCCTAAGAGAATACTACAGGGTAAGTCACATACCCCGGGGTCTGAGGACCCACCTCAGGCCAATTTTGTTCCCTGAGAATCAAGAATTTCTCAATAAATTCATGGAAATAGCGAATCGGTTTTCCATGGACATTATGTTATTAAACATGGAATTCTTACAGAAGGATACAATGAAGATCAACACAAGGGTCCAGGAACAGGAGGAGCGACTTAAATCAATTACTAGTGCTCAGGACTATGACAAATTCCTTGAACAAATCAAAGGGGACTTGCATAAATACCGTTTAAACATTGAGGAAACTAAAAGACAAAAGTGGTCTAGAGATGAGGAGGATTATGCCAAGGGTAATATCTACAAAAGGACACAGCCCGAGGTCAACAAATTTAGATCACAGAAGACCCGCAGGGTTCAAAGGCCAAGGGGACGACGCACAGATCTCACGGACACGGACTCTTCTACTGAACGCGGCAATGGGATTGATTTTTTAGGATTGGGACTACCAAGGGACACAGGAGAAGACGGAGGGGAGGATGTAAACATCGCCACTACAGAAGGAACATCCAGGAATGTCCGCTCAACACGGTCAGCCAAACCACCAGTGGGAACCAAAACTCCTGTATCACAACAGGGGAGGAGAGGTGCACAGAAGTTGACACAATGAATGGGACTCAATTGGTGGTAAATATTTCCTCTTACCGATGTGGAACTAAGAGTATTGAATAAGGGACTTTCTTTTTGCCCTACATCTATGGTTGACTGGTTTCAAAATGAGATTGATTTGTTACATTTCTTTAGGCGTATTAAGTTGAGAGTTTTTTTCAATGGTCAGACTCAGAGACCTAGGGATGGATTACCTCCTGAGGCCTCTGACGATATTGAACACAGTATTCTAACCTTGACTGATTTGGGGTTACATATTAAGAGTGATTTCCAACCCCCGATATATCATAAAGCAATAGACACCTTTATATCCTTGGTCCGGTCGGATGTTACCAGATTGAGACAACAGAATGATGATGTCTCGAGATCTAACCTGACCAAGGAAGAAAAAGCAGCGTTGACCTCCCTTAGTCGGCGCAAAGAGCTTACGATCAAAGCAGCCGACAAGGGAGGGGCAATTGTAGTGATGAATACCATTAAGTACGTTGCTGAAATAGAGAAACAACTGCAAGACACAGAAGTCTATAGACAGGTCAATGGAGATCCGAAATTCGGAGTGATGAAAAAAATAAAAATACTGGTAGATAATGCCTATGCCAATAACATCATTGATGCAAAACTCCATAGTTATCTGATAGAGAAACATCCAGTTACACCAACCCTTTATGTCTTACCAAAGACACATAAGGACCTATGTAACCCGCCTGGACGTCCCATAGTGGCGGGTATAGATTCGGTCTTTGCCCCTGCAGCTGTGTTCATCGACAAACTGTTGAGGACTTCGGCTACAGGGGCGAAGTCATATGTGAGGGACACGACTGAATTTCTCAGCAGGGTCCAACAGTTAACATTCGGTGCGGATGATAGACTGGTGTCTTTTGACGTCACCAGTCTGTACACTTGCATTGAACATGAAAGGGGCTTGGAGGCGGTTCAGTGGGCCTTGCGACACACTGACTACCCCGCGGAACTATGTGAATTTGTTAGTTCACTGTTGAAGATCCTGCTGACGTGTAACTATTTCAGTTTTGACGACAGGTTCTACATTCAAAATCGTGGGACCGCCATGGGGTCCAATATGGCCCCGACATATGCCAATATCTATATGACATATGTGGAGGAGTCGTCTATATACCCATCCACCCTGTTCCAATTTGTGTCCGGGTAGATGAGGTATATAGACGACATCTTCCTCATATGGACAGGGACGGACACGGAGTTAGAGGAGTTTCATGACTACATCAATAGTGTCCATACGCAACTGAAGTTTACTAGAGTGGACTCGCCACACTCTATACAATTCCTAGACACATTAATTTATGTGACTGAGAGGGGTCTACAAACAGACATTTTTGTCAAACCAACGGACCGGAATAACATGTTGCGCTTTGATAGTGCCCATCCAAAAAACATGTTGAGTTCTCTCCCATATAGCCAACTCCTTAGGGTAAGGCGTATCATTTCAGATGACAAAAATGTAGATGATAGACTGCAGGTAATGAGCTCTAAGTTTACAGCCAGACAATATCCCAAAAAGTTGGTCAAGAGACATCTTGACAAAGTCAGGCAGCATACGCGGACTCATTTGTTGACCACGACTAGAACGAAAACGGAAAACAAGAGATTACCTTTTGTTTCCACATATTCGGATCTGAGCAAACAAATAGCGGGTACGCTCAGACGAAATTGGCAAATCCTGACACGCTCTTTCCCAGACATTGTGGAGTTCCAGACACCACCGCTCATGTCCTACAGGAGATCCAAAAATCTGGGGGATCAGTTAGTACATTCTTTTCTGCAGAGGCCTGTTAAGCCATGCATCTCCAGAAAAGGGTGCTATCCCTGCCTCAACTGTTGCAACTGCAATAATGTACTGAAGGGACAAACCTTTTTCCACCCACACACTGGAAAGAAGTATGACATAAAGGGTTTGACATACGTGGTGGCGATTGGGACCGTCTCCTGCTTCAACGAGAAGCACGTTGGACTTTCCAACTGGACACGGTATCCCCCAAAGGTTTGAATGAGTCTCTCCACTTTGGCTGCTTCCTTTAAGAATACCCCCTCAAGGTCTCTGTCTCTCATACAGATTTAATTAAAATAAAGACCTAAAACTGCCTCATCCTGCCTTATTAAATCTCGGCTACCTGGGAGACATGGCACGTAATACCTACTAATTACCAGGTGTCACTTGACTACTGTTGAAAAATGAAATTAACAAGACCGCAAAAAATACCACTAAATAATCCATGCTATATACCCACATCAGGGTAAGCTGTATACCCACATCAGGGCTGCTGAGTGAATCTGTTGGACACATGTTCCGCTGCCCACAGATCCACTTTTATACGGAGCTTACATATCAATATGCCCGTATATACGGGCAAAAAAATATATATATATTTATGCTTTGTCCGTTTTTTTTTTTTTTTTTTTTTTATATTTGTAGGCTTATATTGTGCGCCTGTACAACATACATTAATTTGTCCGACGCCCGATATATACTCTATCTTCCTTTTTTTGCATGTCGCTAGTAACAGTATCTGACTGACGACATACAAATAAAACAACAGCACCTTTTTGATTGCAGCCCCATTATGGGAGTGAAGTTACCAGCATGAGGGTTTGCTGGCACAACATAGATATAAATATTGACCTATGGAGGCTGTACACTGGAGTCCAATAACTATCTTTGCGCATCGTGGCCTGGACATATCATTTCAGGCATTAACGCGATGATATTGGAAATATATTGTGCGCGCACTACTGCGCATGCCCAGCGACCATTCGGCGTATGGGCATGACACGCAAAGTAAGGGCAAAACCCCATCACCGCCTGCCGCCGTACTAGGGGAAGGGCTGACGTCATCATGGCGTGCGACGCGCCGATATCCCGGCGCGAACCTTTAAAAGAGAGGACGCGTACACTTCCAGATCAGGTAAGACATATGCCTGCGGCACCAACCTGTGCACCACAAGAGGACAAGGGGCGCTTGTATCTGTCCCCCCTTCTCTATCTTCACTGCGGCTGTGCACCTATCTGTGCGCTCCACTTTAGTGACAAAAGGGAGGGAACTTTATTTTATCTGTCCCCTCTCTTTCATTCCCGTTGCCGGTCGCACATCCACCTGTGCGCCTTGTTTTATAGGAGAGCCACCATTTTTGGCCCTTAGAAATTATATCCCCTGATGAGGGGAGGGGTTCTTCCCCCTACCCCAGAAACGTGCATGTAGGGATCCTTGTAGGGCCTTTTTAGGGACCACAATTCCAGGGCTAGGTTCCGGACGGGAGCCCAATAGTGGGACACCCCGTGGCTAGTTTTTGGAGGCTTATTGTAGGGCTGTGAGGGCCAATTAGGGATATAAAAGGAAAAACATCGTTTCCATTCCCTTTAAATATCCTCCAACTGCCTGAAAAGGACCACCCTGCCTGATAAAGACTCAAGAACACAGGTGCCTGGAGTACATCTAACCTGTACGGTAGGACACCTGGTGGTGTGTCTTTCTCTTAAGTGGTGCCGCCGTGCACCTAATTGCTGTGGATGTATTAGTGTACAATATTTAACACGGATATCTAAACATCCATGTCATTTTTGTGTTGTGTTTGTCGTTGTGTATATTGATTTCTTGTTGTTTAATACTTGTTGTATGTCCACCTTGATGTGTCGGATATTGGCGCCTACAAGTGCCAAACCCGACCACCTGTGGCTTGAATACTGATGTGCACCACCCTAACTGTCTAGACCTGGAAACATCATGCTTGGAATACATCAGTCATTTCACTTCTTGCCTTTGTGGACATTTTAGTATTGCCCTCAGTACAAGTCCTGTTATATCATAGGACACTGCCAGCAATCTACGATTACCTACCTCTTTTCTTTTCATTTTGAGGAACAAAATCTCATTTATCTTACAAGAGCTATATTAAAAGCTAAGTTTTAACTTATCCAGATTACTAAAATACGACTTCATAAAGGGTTTTTACACATGTTCCTCTGATTTTGTGATCTATACATTGCAGTGCCCGTGTGGTCTCATCTATGTGGGTAAGACCACACAGGCCTGCAAATTGAGGATTAACCAGCATAGGTACTCCATCCGGAAATTGTTTACAAGGATGGAGAATACGTCTGAAAATTTGGAAGGTGAACTCCCGGTCCCGGAACATTTCTATAGATGTAAACACAGCGTTGCACAATTGAGGTTCAGGATTATTGATGGCGTCCCCGCACCACGGAGAGGTGGTGATCGGGAACGACTATTAAAACGCCTAGAACTCAGATGGATCTTTGAATTGGACACCATTGAGCCCAAGGGACTCAATCGGGAGTTCAAGGTGGGTTCTCTCTTTTGAGTCGTCATATGGGATGTGAAAATAAGGGTTTTTATATGTATTAAGTGACAGTACCCGATATTGTATCGAGATTATTAACAAATTTTATTCTTCCTGTTTTCCTTTTTTTGTTTATCACTTATAGACAAGGCTGCCATGCGAGATATGGGCGAGGGATGGACTAAGGTGTTTTGAGAGCAGTGACCTGGGAGCCGTCCAGCAGGTTTATTATACTATCGCACAAATTGTGTGTCAGGTTTGATTCCATAGACTGGATATGCGTGACGGATGTGGACCACATATATGACGGGTGGATTTACCAAACCCTAATTATTCACCTGGGGAGCTGATCTATGTATGCGGGCTATATTGAGGTTCGGTGGCGTAGGGTGATGCCTATATAGAATATGACAAAATATTTATATTTATAGGAGACAAAGGGGATAAGCGTGGTAGGGGTCTTCCACTTGGCGGTGGGGCCCAGACCAGGCAAGGGCACACATCGGTGGTCTCTCTTTTGACAGAGGGGGGCGATGGTTGTGGCCCTAGTATCCCTTGTCCAAATGTATTCTTTAGCATATCTAGGGTATATCATACCAATACACCCCTGGGTATTTACTTATGGGGGGTAGGGGTTTGGTTACTCTGTACCGTGTAGCACACGGGATCCCACCCTATATGCCATTTCTGACCTCATTCCCTTGTAAATGAACGTTGGTAGGGTCGCATCTTTTGAACAGCTCCGAGCCTCTATGAAAGGGTTCCCTCTATGTTTATGTGTGGTATTACACATTTCCGTTTTTCGTCTACCCAGTTAGGTACTGAACCGTAGTTTTGATATAATTGAGGTGTTTGAGACATCCTGCTGAGATCGGTTCCTATGACACTGTTAAACAAAACTATATTTTCATTAAATGATATCACTTTTCTGTTGATGTTTCCGTGGTGACCGGTGTCCTGACATTTAGTTATACGCATTTGAAATAATACTGAATGAAGAGTACCACACGAAATGATATACTTTCCCTGCAGGACCTGGGGTTACTATGACAGCGATTAGACGCTTAGGCGCGTCACCTGTCAGGTGACCGACAGTAGCGTCACTGATCACATGATCATACAGTTGATCATGTGATGCATGTGAATCCCGTCTGAACATTCGCGCAGCCGCAGTCGTATGCGGAAGACGCCGCGCATCATGGACACACTACAGAGTAACAGCCCACGTATGAACGCTTGGTAAGCCTTACATTAATATACACTGTGGTTGGTAGGTTGAAATTAATTATATGATTGTTTGTACCTGAGAGGAGGCGGGTTTATTGTCGGGAGCACACCCACTGATTAATTGGTATCAATTAGTACCCTTATATAATATAATGTGAGTCACTTGTAAACTTGTATGTAGCTTGATAAAGACTATTGTCGAAATGTTGCTGCTGAATATTTGGTGGATTAAAGAACATTGAACTAGCTTTTGGAGTGCCGTGACCTTCTTCATCTTTATCAGTTCAAGAAAAGAAATCTGTGGCGGGGTATACCAAATGACCTCGCTGAGATTTATGGACTGTTTACTTTAGCAGGCAAAGTCTCTCATACTTGATATAAAGCTGTGGCCCCCACTTTACGCAGATAACATTGGTTGGTTTCTTATGTATTTGGATGAGAGATTTCATAGTGTTAGAGGTGATTGTAGTACTGGTAGTCTTATGGCTTACAAGCTGTGTTAAGCTTGGGAGCCCCTGACTGTTAGGGCTCATTCAGACGGCCGTATGCTATCCGCAAAAATGCGGATCCGTTTTTTTGCGGATTAGATACTGACCCATTCACTTCTATGGGGCCCTTTTCTATTCCACGGTTCCGCAAAACAAATGAAACATGTCCTATACTTGTCCGTGAAAATCAGGAGATGGCCCCATTGAAGTCTATGGGTCCGCAAAAATACTGAATGCTATCCGTTTTTTTGCGGATCCGTTTTTTTGCAGATCCGCAAAAAAACGGATAGCATTCAGTATTTTTGCGGACAGCATACGGCCGTCTGAATGAGCCCTAAATCTGTATCTCTTTAGCGGACTCATCCCCCTTCCTTATATGCTGGATGTATGAAAGCTCTATTGATGGGGGTTGATGGGGGTCACAAGTTCTTAGTTAGAAGATTGGACTGCCCCCAGTCCCTTTGACCAATCCCAAAATAGAAGAAAACACCCACGGTCCCTTATTGTCTGGATGTGTAGTACACGAGACCTGGTGGTATCTGCAAATGAATTTTTTCACATTGCACGTTTGTGTTAAGTTTTGCCTAGCACTCCAGCAAGTGCAAGTAGGGTTGTAAATGGTTGCCATGAACATGGCTAACCACCCTGTTCCTCTCAACTTGGTAGAAGTGGTCTTGTCCTACCTCCTGCCAGGAGGATAAGTTGAAGTCCAGACTGCAAGGAGATAGTCAGCACATGCTAAAGCTCCTTCTCCAAGGGACTGTATCCAGTTCTACTGTAAACCATTTCTCCAGGGAAATTTTCTGAATCAGGAACACTGCTTCCTAGAAGCTTCCATGTGCATAGACAGCAGAGTGATCAGCAAAATTACTGCTTTACAGACACTGCTGAAAATGAGGGCCTATGTCTCAGACATCCATCACCTACAAAAACCACCAGGCCAAACTAACTTCAAGTCTGTATCACACAGAGGATACCTATATCCACAAGTGCCTGCAAGTCCGTTCAATTGTCACACAACCAGCCACTGTACCTCCTTAGTGCCAGAAACTGCACCTTGTACTCAATACTGCTGGATCTGCCACAAGTTATATTTCACACTAAGTAAAGAGAGACTGTTATACTTTTACGTCAGGCCTGCTTCTATAAACTAAACTTCTACTGCACTGATGCCCAGGGACCTATGGCCTGAAGGAGTACACCATGACACAACACCTCATCAAGGCAACTAGCACTCTTGACCTCTGCACCAGCTCCTCACAGGTTTGCTGGATATGTTCTTGGTAAAATAAAATAAAAAAAATAATCTAATTTTTATTTATTTATACTTAACGTATTTTTTCGCCCCATAAGATGCATTCCCCCCCCCCCAAAAGCATCTTAAGGGGCAAATACTAATGAGCGCTTCCATTATGGAAGTGCTCATTAGTACCAGAGGACCAGGAAGCGGTGAAGGCTCTGTACTCACTGCTTCCTGGTCCTCGGCTGTCGGATGTGAAGGCTGCGCACAGCGTGAGGGCACTTTGTGATCTCACGCTGTGTGTGCCAGTTCACAGCACAGCCGACAGTAGGAGGAAGAGGATCGAGATGTAGGTGAGGAGCAGCGGTGTCCAGGAGCAGGAAAGGTAAGTGTTTTTTTTATTTTATAAAACATGAGGCTGCTGTGGGCATAATGGGGGCTGAGAGGCATAATGGGGGCTGAGAGGCATAATGGCTGATATGGGGGCTGATGAGAGGCATGGGGCTTTTATCAGAGATCTGGTTGGTGGTCATTTACATTGGGGTCTGAGCTGAGGTCTTATTGGGGTCTTATTAACATTGGGGGTCTGATTGGGGCTGTCAGCTGAGGTCTGATTAACATTGGGGGGTCTGATTGGTGGTCTGACCTGAGGTGTAATGAAAAATATTTTTTTCTTATTGTCCTCCTCTAAAACCTAGGTGCGTCTTATGGGGTGAAAAATATGGTATGTTCCTTTCAGATTTCACAACTGGGTAGTATGCAGGAGCTTGTTCTGTTCAAATACAGCAAGAAGGATTGGAGTCACTTGACATAACTTTAAGGACATGACCACCTCAGTTGTGGCGGCGGGGCATGTAAGGTGACCTCACAGAGATTTATGGACTGCTTACTTTAACAGACAAGGTCTCTCAAACTTTAAATAAAGCTGTGGTCCCCACTTTACACATATATCAATGCTTAGTGTCTTTTTTATTTGACAGGGAGATTTCATAGTGTAAGGGTTGATTGCAGTACCAGCAGTCTGAGTTGTGCCCTTGAGAACAGAATCTGAGTAAAGGCAGGTTAACACTTCAGTTATTTGGTCAGTTATTTCCATCAGTTATTGTGAGCCAAAACTAGTTTTCGGTCAAAAACACAGAATAGGTGCAATTCTGTAAATTATACCTGATCCCTGTGTAGGCATCACTATTGGTTTTAACTCACAATAAGGGCTCATTCAAACGACCAGATGTATTTTGCGGTTCGCAAAAAACGGATTAGAAAAAAATACAGATGATGTCTGTGTGAGTTCTGTGTTTTGCGGAATAGAACAGCTGGCCCCTAATAGAACAGTACTATCCTTGTCCGTAATGCGGACAATAATAGCACATGTTCTATCTTTAGCGGAACGGACATACGGAAACGAATGCACACGAAGTAACTTCCGTTTCTCTTGCGGAACCATTGAAATCAATGGTTCCGCATATGGTCCGCAAAAAAAACGTAACAGACATGAAAAGAAAATACGTTTGTGTGCATGAGCCCTAACTGATGGAAATAACTGAACTGTGAATTCAGACTAAGCGTAATGGGGCTCTAGGGGATGAGGTGTGAGAAATACCTGCCCGACATTGGACGATAAGGAAGATAACTGGACAAATGAGGTCTGTGTGAATACGGCCCTTGAGTGTGGCTACCATGGAGGGAACTAAAACGTGAGATAGAGGCTTATACAGGGCCGGTGCAAGGATTTTTGCTGCCCTAGGCAAGATAAAAATTGCCGCGCCCCCCCCCCCCCCCCCTTATCAGATGATCTGCCCATATCATGTTCCACCCCTTTCTCAGCTTTTAAATAAAAAGAACTGCTAGGTTTCCCTTAGGGTTAATTCAGCTTCTTGTAGCTGTCTTTTTTTGCGGAACGGAATTGCGGACCCATACATTTCTATGGGGCTGCACGACGTGCGGCCCCGTTCCAGAATTGCGGATCCGCAATTCCGATCCTGAAAAAAATAGAACATGTCCTATTCTTGTCCACAATAGCGGACAAGAATAGGCATATTCTGTTAGTGCCGGCAATGTGCGGTCCGCAAAATGTGGAACGCACATTGCCGCTGTCCGTGTTTTGCGGATCCGTGGATCCGCAAAACACACACGGATGTGTGAATGGACCCTAAATGTGAGGTCAATTAGTTTCCAATGTAGTATTAATAACTAAACAATTAAATAATAAACATATTGCATTGTCTACTTACCACCAGGACAATAAGATGATCTGGTCTCTGGCTGCAGTCTGGCTCTTGGTCTGGCTCTGCAGACTCCCTTGTCACTCTCTTCTCCCCCACTCCCTCCCTGTCACTCTCATTATTCCTCCCCCCCTCCCTTGTCACTCTCATTATTCCTCCCCCTCCCTTGTCACTCTCATTATTCCACCCCCCCTCCCTTGTCAATCTCATTATTCCCCCCTCCCTTGTCAATCTCATTATCCCCCCCTCCCTTGTCAATCTCATTATTCCCCCCCTTGTCAATCTCATTATCCCCCCTTGTCAATCTCATTATTCCCCCCCCCCTTGTCAATCTCATTATCCCCCCCCCCTTGTCAATCTCATTATTCCCCCCCTTGTCAATCTCATAATTATTCCCCCCCTTGTCAATCTCATAATTATTCCCCCCCTTGTCAATCTCATTATCCCCCCCCCCTTGTCAATCTCATTATCCCCCCCCTTGTCAATCTCATTATCCCCCCCTTGTCACTCTCATTGCCCCCTCTGTCAATCTCATTATTCCCCCCCCTTGTCAATCTCATTATTCCCCCCCACACACACACACCCACACATACACACACACACCCACCTCTAGTGTAGCGTGGCCGAGCTCTGTTCGGTCCGCGGTACAGGAACATTTGTTTCCTGTACCCGGCCGGACTGACAGGAGGTGCACACTAAGTGAGCACTTCCTGTCAGTCCGGCCGGGTACAGAAAACAAAAGCTCCTGTACCGCGGACCGAACAGAGCTCAGCCATGCTACATTAACAAAAGCACACAGCAGGCGCAGGCAGGCTGCGCAGCAATGAGCCGGCGGCCGGAGATTCAAATTAGAGTGGCAAGCGCTCAGGAGGCGCAGCATGAGGGGCGCTGCCGGCCGAACTTATATAACCAACTTATTTTTTTTTTTACACCGCAACGGGCGCCCCCTGCTAAATGGCGCCCTAGGCGACTGCCTAAGTCGCCTTATTGGTGGCGCCGGCCCTGGGCTTATACAATTGTTATGTGTTGTGTTCTGCTCAATGACATTCTACAATATATCAGCAATACTGCCAGTTGGTGTTCAATGAAATGGTTAAGACTAGGGATAAGTGAATTGACTTTAGATGAAACATCTGAAGTCGATTCGCATAAAACTTCATTTGAATACTGTACTGAGCGAGCGCTCCATACAGTATTAGAATGTTTTGGCTCAGATGAATCAAAGTTATTACTTCACGAAGTCTCGCGAGACTTCAGGTCATAACTTCAAAAATTAATTTCTACTGTTAAAAACCTTTTCCCGAACTCGGGTTTGATTCCAAGGTACCACTTGGAACCAAACCCGAGTTCGGGAAACATTTTTTAACAGTAGAAATTAATTTTTGAAGTTATTACCCGAAGTCTTGCGAATAATAACTTCGGCTCATCTGAGCCAATGCATTCTAATACTGTATGGAGCGCTCGCTCCGTACAGTATTCCAATGAAGTTTTATGCGAATCGACTTCAGATGTTTTATTTTAATTCAATTTGCGCATCCCTAGTTAAGACATATTAATTATACACTCACCTAAAGAATTATTAGGAACACCTGTTCTATTTCTCATTAATGCAATTATCTAGTCAACCAATCACATGGCAGTTGCTTCAATGCATTTAGGGAGGTGCCACTCTATTGTCTGACCATGAGGCCCTTCTCCACCCCATGTTGAGTCATGGACCTCCAGCCAGTTCTGCGACCACAAGCAGCAGAAGCTGCAGCAGCCATTTCAGTCTCATGAACATGATAGAGCAGGCTAACACAAGTCAGTGTAAGCCATGTGCCGGGGTGGGCTCCACAGGATACAGCGAAGTCATGAACGAGGAAAGCAATTCAAACTCCAGTTTTGCTAAAACTATATTTTTACTTAAAGATGGTGATGAACGCAACCACAAATACATTTACATACACCCAGCTGGGAGGCTCAGACCCTTGTGCTGTACAGTGGATTCTGGAGGTATTAGCGGTAAATTTACCTACTGCCAGGCTCAAATAGACCATCCACGCCTTACCTGTTACTACCCTACAGCTGTGATGGCTAACCTTCGGCACACCAGCTGTAGTAAAACCATAACTCCCAAGATGCACACTGGCTTGGCAGTTCTCAGAACTTCACATACATGAATGGAGCATGCTGGGAGTCATAGTTTCACCACAGCTGGAGTGCTGGAGGTTAGCCATCACTGCCCTACAGTCAGGAACAATTATTTGGGTGCGTAATGCGGGCTAGCCTGCAGTAGAGCACAACAGCTTACATTCTTATTCCATGCTTTAATAATTTCCTCCCCCAACAACTGGTTAAACAGTTTTTCTCCTGAATACACCAGCCTGACTTGAATTAGTTGTGAAGCTTTTCAGCTCTCAGGCATGAACTGACACTTTAAACAGAAGTCCTTGTTAAGAGCAGTCAACAACACTTGTGGCCTGACACAAACAGCAAACCTAACTTACTACAGGCCTGGTCTCAGTCTCTAGGATCCTAGGCACCAAAACTGTTTAAGATGCATGCATGATTAGTCTTATCGAACGGGGGCTGCTTTGTGTAAGCTGGTGACTGTGGATGGAACAAGGGTTTCTCCAAAAAGCATACGGTACTGCAGTGCCTGTGGCTTTAGTTCTCAGCTCCCATCTAAGTTCCTGGCAGTTTCCCTTCCTCTGGACAAAATCAGGGTAATGGACATGATCAGCTCCCATTGGCTGCAGCACTGGTCTCTGGAGGATGCTCTCACACTTGGATGTTGAGCGATTCTCCTCACACAGCTCCTGGATGCCTCTTCCATGCGAACCCTAAGATGACTGCTGCATCCCTTCCTCCCCAAGCTTTGTAACTCCACCCTTGAGAGTTTTCAGCATCAGATAAATCTAAAAATGCAGTCCTTTTAGCTATGCTTAGGAAATAGCGGCCTCTTGTGCACAAACAGCAGAATGTCAGTCCAAATCATTTAACTTCATTTACAGAAATACAATGTCCAAAAAATGAGTGCTGTTTCCTCATCCCACATCAACACACCGAGATTTACCACCTGAACAACCAGGACAGAGATAGCCGAGTGATGTATCCAGCTGTCTCCAGCGCTCCCATAGAAATTAATGCATTTCTGTCCGGCCGCTCCATCCATTTCGGGGGGCGGGGGTATACCACGTGCTACAGGGCCCCATTCTCATGATCAGTGGGGGTCCCAGAGGTAGGACCCCCACCAATCTAATAGTTATGGGAATAACTTTCTCTAATGGAAATACAGACACCAGAGCAAATGTCTGCTGGTTGTTTAGCCAAGTCAGGATTAGTCAAAAGATATGTATAGGCAAATATGTAGTAAATAGTTAGTATACCGCCCCCTATGATCAATGGTTGCTGGTGCAGTATATTGATTTATCTATATATAGTATTATTTTTTTTATGTATCTATACCTTTGTTATGTATAAAATAGTATATAATCAATAGGTAATATGTAGTCAATATTTAATATACACTCACCTAAAGAATTATTAGGAACACCTGTTCTATTTCTAATTAATGCAATTATCTAGTCAACCAATCACATGGCAGTTGCTTCAATGCATTTATAGAGGTGGTCCTGGTCAAGACAATCTCTTGAACTCCAAACTGAATGTCAGAATGGGAAAGAAAGGTGATTTAAACAATTTTGAGCGTGACATGGTTGTTGGTGCCAGACGGGCTGGTCTGAGTATTTCACAATCTGCTCAGTTACTAGGATTTTCACGCACAACCATTTCTAGGGTTTACAAAGAATGGTGTGAAAAGGGAAAAACATCCAGTATGCGGCAGTCCTGTGGGCAAAAATGCCTTGTGGATGCTAGAGGTCAGAGGAGAATGGGCCGACTGATTCAAGCTGATAGAAGAGCAACGTTGACTGAAATAACCACTCGTTACAACCGAGGTATGCAGCAAAGCATTTGTGAAGCCACAACACGCACAACCTTGAGTCGGATGGGCTACAACAGCAGAAGACCCCACCGGGTACCACTCATCTCCACTACAAATAGGAAAAAGAGGCTACAATTTGCACGAGCTCACCAAAATTGGACTGTTGAAGACTGGAAAAATGTTGCCTGGTCTGATGAGTCTCGATTTCTGTTGAGACATTCAAATGGTAGAGTCCGAATTTGGCGTAAACGGAATGAGAACATGTATCCATCCTCTGATGGCTACTTCCAGCAGTATAATGCACCATGTCACAAAGCTCGAATCATTTCAAATTGGTTTCTTGAACATGACAATGTGTTCACTGTACTAAAATGGCCCCCACAGTCACCAGATCTCAACCCAATAGAGCATCTTTGGGATGTGGTGGAACGGGAGCTTCGTGCCCTGGATGTGCATCCCTCAAATCTCCATCAACTGCAAGATGCTATCCTATCAATATGGGCCAACATTTCTAAAGATTGCTATCAGCACCTTATTGAATCAATGCCACGTAGAATTAAGGCAGTTCTGAAGGCAAAAGGAAGTCCAACACCGTATTAGTATGGTGTTCCTAATAATTCTTTAGGTGAGTGTATATTCATACTATTAGAGATTTAATTAATTGTAAGACTAAGGGAGTAGTCTACATATGCCAATGCTCCTGCCCCAAGGACTATATCAGTTAGACTTTTAGAGAATTCAGATAGAAAGTATGCAAACATATGTAATGACATTATTAAACGTAAAGATACCCCCATTGCTAATCACGTTAATCAACATCATGGGGGTAACCAGAATTCCATTATTTTTTCAGCACTGGAGGTTGTTCCATTGCCTCCGAGAAGGGGTGACTGGGATGGGAAGATTCTCCAGAAGGAAACCGAATGGATATATTGCTTCCGTTCCCAGTCACCAGGAAGTCTCAATGAGAGGTTGACTTATACTTGTTTTATTTGAACGGTTTCTCCTGTCCCATAGGCTCTGCCTCAAGTAACAATATTACTGTACCCATCTGGTCCATTATGGTGCGAAAAGCACCTGAAATGTTTATGGTGACCTTTTTTACCTGGGTCCCCTTATCTGTCTGTTAGTGATTGGTGACACCCCACCACTGTGTGGGGTCCCCCTCACTTTTGCATTTATCGATTTATATCCTATTTGTCTCTCTCCCCTTTCAATAATATGTAGCTGGTGACAATAACCTGTACACCTTTATCATGTGACTATCAAATACATATAAAAATACTTTTGGGGTCGATTAGTAGTATTCTCAGGGGGCGTATAGGGTATATACACCCATAGAATTCCATTCTTGCTTCATCTATGCGCTCCATTTGCCAGAAGTCCTCTCTCCGGGGTCCGGAAGTCACTGATGGCGCCTGCACTTAAATTTCGAGCGCCGTCGTCTTTCACTAGCTACAATAGCTCCCCCGAATATCGGTGTGTCAGGCGCTGTGGGTTACCTTTGCCAGTAAGTACAGCTATTTGTGACACAATACTCTCATTGATTATACAAATAGATAGTGACATTTTCTCTGTAAAATATATATTTTTCAGCTATGTATATCCATTGACATGGTGCTTTTCATCTTAACCCCTCAAGTGACTCCAGAGAGCTAAGTATCTTAATCTCTTATCTATTATTATGTTTGTATCCCTACAAATTTTTCTAATGATCACCTCCTGATGAACTGCTAGTTGCGGATGAAACGCGTCGGGGTCGTTATATCCCAGGTCATCTGTATATTTAAATACGTTTGTTATCTAGTATACACACATCGGGTACATACTTTTAGGTAGAGTCTTAACAGGGTGGTTTTTAGGGCTTAGGCACGGGGACAGGGTGCCTCCACCATCAGGCGGCATCCCTGGGCAGAGATTATCGTTAGGGATGGATAGGGATAGATTTGTTATCTACCCAGCCTCCCAACCTCTGTCACCCCAGAGATACCTTTAAATACCCACACCATCCCTGCTAGTTTATCGGTTCTATATTTTTACTGATAGGCGAGCGCCAGTTTTTCACATTTTGGTTATTATCAGCGTCCTTTTTTGCCCTGTTACCCTTAATATATAAATAAAGGTAATTTTAGAAATCACTCCTTTTTCTTATTTAACTCTAATTTAATTACTACATGCCCATCATCTGCAGCATCAGTTACAGAATTTTCTTCTCTAATTTACACCAACTTTTTAGTAGTTATGTGTGCGGAGCAGTGGGAGATAAAGCGACCCAAAAAAAGGCGTATCGGCCATTTTGACTTTTTCCCGTTTTGCTGCTTTCCGTATGGGATTTTTTTTTTTACATTTTAATAGTATGGGCATTTTCACATACGTATCGTGACAATACCCAAGATGTGTTTTTTTATTGTTTACATATTTTTATTCACACTTTGGGGAAAGGGGGGGTGGTTTGATGTTTTAGATTTTTTTTTTTTATGTATAAAATTTTTTTTTTTAGATACTATTTTAAAGTTCTCATAGTGAACTTTTTTCAAGCAATCATTAGACTGTGGCTCTCATATTAGCAATAGCATATTAGATTGGCGCCGGTCCCCTTAAAAGGGTAGTTTGTAGTGTTAGAGGAAGTAGGTAGGGCTTGGCCAGTGGGTGCTAATTGTTTATATTCATACTGGCCCATCTAGATATTCGCAAGCAGTAAGAGTTCTTTTAAACAGGTAAAATGTACCATAAAATCATATACTCAGAATAAAATAATCAAAGTAGTCGTAGTCCAATACTCATAAAATCATCATAACATCCATCAGTGAGAGGACAACTATAAAGACATAGTGATGTGAAAAAAAAGTCTCAGAAATGAACTGATTTCAACAGGGAGGTGTTTTGTGGGATAAAGCATAAGACACCCACAAAACTAACCTCCCTCACCTGGATCGTTTGTAGTATCTTAGATAGAAACGGCAGTTCCACAATGGATACTTCTCGTTAATCCCTTTTGTTGATAAAGCAGGTCTGGCTCAACGTGTTTCAAGGTCTCACTGGTCCCCCTTCATCAGGAGCAGTCATAAAATCAATGGTGAATACATGGTAACAACAGAGTATATATAGAGGAAAAATAATTACCGTCTGAAAGCTAAACCATGGTGTCACTTCCGGTTCCGGTTGTACAGGAAATTATGCGATCCACTCTGGAAGGCATTCTTCATTTAGTGTCTCCCAAAAAGTATATATAAATTTAAAGTTTGGGAAAACATTAAGTTGAGTGTCAATGAAGCGGCGCAATGCTCCGCCAATATGTAGAGAGGAAAGACAAGCTTAAATTGAGTGGAAAAGAGATGCGCTTCACACGGGGGCAAATCAATTAACCCTAAAGTGTGGGATAACATAGTTTATCCCTGGGGGCATACCAGGAGTAAATGTAAATACAAAACGATGGGTGTTGACTGATTATTGGGTATGAACATAATTATAGGAAATAATTTAAAGGGGATATACCTTTCAGATGTAAAAAGAAAACATATATAAACATACATATAGATATAAATAAAGATATAAATAAATGTATATATACCGCATAATCATACTTTCTATTCGTAATGGAATAAAAGTCTGGCTATCTGAATAATTGAGAGGCCATTGTGTAGAAGTAAATCTAAAAGATATACAGTATACCATATATATTGATATTATTACTGTCACATAAATGATAATATATGATTGGATGGCCATTTTATTAAGATAATAAGAACCACATGCATCCAAAAAGCATATATAAAAGACTATCAATCAAGAAAATAAATTAAATGGAAACCAATCAATGGCCATTAAATTAAGATAAAGAAGTAGATAAAAATGTGAATATGGCGATTGATAGTTCTAGTCAATATAGATTTTTTATACAGAGGTACGGTATATCTCTGTATAAAAGAATCTATATTTACTAGAACTATCAATGATATAGATAAAATTCCGCTGATGGGATTGTAAAAAGTATAAAAGTGCTTAGTCTTGGTCGGGCAGAAGGCCAAGACGAGGTGTATAAAATACGATAAACTATATGGAATATATACACTCACCTAAAGAATTATTAGGAACACCATACTAATACAGTGTTGGACCCCCTTTTGCCTACAGAACTGCCTTAATTCCACGTGGCATTGAATCAACAAGGTGCTGATAGCATTCTTTAGAAATGTTGGCCCATATTGATAGGATAGCATCTTGCAGTTCATGGAGATTTGAGGGATGCACATCCAGGGCATGAAGCTCCCGTTCCACCCCATCCCAAATATGCTCTATTGGGTTGAGATCTGGTGACTGTGGGGGCCATTTTAGTACAGTGAACTCATTGTCATGTTCAAGAAACCATTTTTCCAGTCTTCAACAGTCCAATTTTGGTGAGCTTGTGCAAATTATCGCCTCTTTTTCCTATTTGTAGTGGAGATGAGTGGTACCCGGTGGGGTCTTCTGCTGTTGTAGCCCATCCGCCTCAAGGTTGTGCGTGTTGTGGCTTCACAAATGCTTTGCTGCATACCTCAGTTGTAACGAGTGGTTATTTCAGTCAACGTTGCTCTTCTATCAGCTTGAATCAGTCGGCCCATTCTCCTCTGACCTCTAGCTTCAACAAGGCATTTTCGCCCACAGGACTGCCGCATACTGGATGTTTTTCCTTTTTCACACCATTCTTTGTAAACCCTAGAAATGGTTGTGCGTGAAAATCCCAGTAACTGAGCAGATTGTGAAATACTCAGACCGGCCCGTCTGGCACCAACAACCATGCCACGCTCAAAATTGCTTAAATCACCTTTCTTTCCCATTCTGACATTCAGTTTGGAGTTCAGGAGATTGTCTTGACCAGGACCACAACCCTACATGCATTGAAGCAACTGCCATGTGATTGGTTGACTAGATAATCGCATTAATGAGAAATAGAACAGGTGTTCCTAATAATTCTTTAGGTGAGTGTATGTGCGTCATTGTGTGAGGTGATGATATGTACCGGAGTGTGTGGGAAAATATGTCTGTTAAAAGGTGGGGTGAGACAAACACAAAGGACGGGGGCCCGAGGTAGGGGTCGTCCGGACAGAAGTGATTGTTCTAAATAATGGAGACTGGAAACAAGGATCTAGGTGTGGGAGAGAGCGGGTAGAACTAATCTATTGGGTGAAACTGGTATGACTCAAAGATAATTTAGAAGATTGTGGCTAATAGTTGGTGTACTCCAATGCTTCGTTCAGTCCAAAGGGGGATAGCGTGTTGAGTCGGTATATCCAGTACATTTCTTTTCGGGCAAGTTGTTGGTAGGATTGTGAAATCCATTCTATGGGAGTTACTGCGAGAAGGGAGGATTTGCTTTCATGATATTCTGTAAAATGTCTCAGGATGCTGTGTGTTAGTGATTTGTGATTAATATTTGACCGATGTTCATCCTTTCTCTGAGAGTTTGGGTGGTCCTACCTACATACTGCAGTTTTCATGGGCACTGTAGTAGAAAATTAAAATTTCTGGGGCCACAATTCATTGTGTGTTTGAGGGCATATTTCTCCTATCAATATCCTATCAATATCCTATATCAATATCTTTTCTGTTGTGTGTAATCATCTCGCAGCATTTACACCTTTTTACTCCACATTTATAAGCCCCCTTTGCTACATGATTGCTAGATGTCGGGTGGTGGAGTCTAGATGTCGGGTGGTGGAGTTTGTTGTCTTTTTGGACCTTGGGACAGGAGGGTGCGATAATATTTTTCAGGGTTTGCGCTCTTCTGAAGGTTATGGATGGGGAAGGGGGTAATATCTTTCTCAGGATTGGATCTTTCAAGAGTAACCCCCAGTGTTTTTTCAAAATATGTGTGGTCGTTGTATGTTTAACATTATATCTAGTGATAAGGTTGAGTTGGGGATCTCTTGAATTATCATTTCAAGAGAATTATCATTTTTGGTTGTTTTTGGTCTCAATACCTCTTTTTGTTTTGAAAACATACTTTTTTGAAGTGTAGTTTCATGGTTCTTTTTATAGACTCATTAATGAGCGTTTTAGGGTAGCCCCTTTCCTTAAAACGGTCCCGTAGGGTGTGAAGTTGTTGTTTTAGGATGTGGTTGTTGGGACAGTTTCTTTGTACTCTCTTCATTTATTCATTTGAATAAAAGGGATATTTTTCTTCCACTTTAAGTAGTGGAAGCTATTGAAGTCCAAATAACTATTGGCATCAACTTTTTTGAAGTGTGTTTTCGTAGTAATCTGGTCGGATGTTGAGATCAGGTGAATGTCAAGGAAAATGGCTTCATTAGGGTTATAATTTAGGCTGGAGGTTAGACCCCAGTCGTTAGTGTTCAAATTCTCCGTAAATGATATCAGTTCCTCTGCATTGCCCTCCCAGATGAAGATAATATCATCGATGTAACGGCAAAAGAGATAACATCCCATAAAGAGATTGGCGTAGGTGCGGGCGAATTTTGTGCCCATTGCGGTCCCCTTTTTTGGATGTAATAAACCCCATTAAAAGTAAAGTAATTATGGTGTAGAATAAAATCTATTGCTTTCAAAATGAATTATTTTCTGGGAATTCGGCATGGTAGAATCTGTTCCAAGGTAATGTTTCACAGCAAGAAGGCCCAATCCATGTTGAATGTTACTATATAGGCGATGTCTAGAGTAACCCAAATGTAATTGCTGTGTCATTGCAGGGAATCAAATTGGTTAATCAGGTGGGTGGTATCTTTCAGGTAGGAGGGTAGGAGTTGAACATACTTTTGGAGAAATTTGTCAACGTAAGCAAAAAGGTTTGATGTGAGTGAGTCGATACCCGAAATGATGGGTCTCCCCGGGGGGTTCACAAGGGATGTATTTTTGGCAAAAAATAAAAACGTGCTATTGATGGGTAGATTGCGGAGAGAAACAGTTTTTCTTTTTTGTCAATAATGCCAAATGTATAGCCAAAATCTACTAGTTCAGCCAAGGATTTTTTTTTAAAGTGCTGCGGGGTCACTGTCAAGGACCCTATAATATTCGAGATCTGATAAGATCCTGTTGGATTTGGACAAATAGTAGTCATGATCCATAATAACATTTCCTCCGCCTTTGTCAGCATTCTTTTTAACTATCTCATTGTTGTTTTTAAGGTTATTTAGAGCTTTTTTCTCGCATGAACTGAGATTGTTGAACTTATGGATAGTTTTACCAGGCTTTCGAGATAGAAGTGTTCTGAAATCATCAAGTACCATATTGAAGTAGCTCTCTAAGTGAGAGCCTCTGCTTTCCAGGGGATAGAATGAAGATTTGTTTCTGAGGTTGGATGGTAGAGGGGTGGGGTTAGGTATTGAAGGGGGAACACTAGTGGTAAGGTCTACCATATTTTGAGATAGAAAAAAAGGAAAAGAATATGTCGCACTAGAGTGACCAGGAACCAACGTGAGGTGCACCCACTACCAGATCACCAAATCTGAAAAGGGGTGTAAAATAAATAACAATGGGGCACTCTCTATAGTAAAGGGAACAGTGGATACTGGTACATAAATTTTTTATTGATAATTTAAAATACCCGTTGCAATATTAATATTTAATTTGTTCACAGTGTTAATTTACATAAATAGCAGCATAAGAAATATATAAGCATGCTAAAACACTATTGTGAATAAATAAGGTAAATACCATTAGCATTCAACAAGAAGGTCACTTGATAAAATTGATGAAAACTTGCTTACGAAATTAACTAAAAGTTCCTTTAAAAGTTCTGAATATCCACAACTGTTAACAATATTCCAGTCTCGATTTTTTAATTCCACTTTCAGGTCTCGATTATTAGCATTCCGATCTTAATTTCGATTATTAATAGTTATACACAGAGCGGCGTCCCGCTCCTTAGCCTGAGACAGCAGCGTCCCGCTGTAATTTCCAAAAGCGATCACTTAATTCTCACAATTCGATTTTACCCGGAGGATTTTCGATAAGGATCTCCTACCCTCATCTCGATGCACCTGCTGGATGTGTCGGTGCTTCGGTCCCGAGGGCTATTTGTTTCTCGAAGGAATCCCACGCCACCGCTGGAAGTCCACGTAGTCTCGCTGAAGGTAAGCTTCCCTTGTCCAGCAAAGACCTCCTGTAGCGGGCGTTCTCAGGATTATAGCAGCATTAAGTTTATTCACCTCCAAAGTCGATCTCTGTTCCAAGCATGAGGGTCCATTTATCATACGCGTTTCGGGGTTAGAGCAATTGACCCCTTCATCAGAGGCTAAAAAAAGCTCTGAATAAGTAGTTGAAAAAGAATCAGTGAAAAGGTCAAAGGTAGCTCCTGTCTGAATTATTTCACGTTGAGTAGTGACAGTTTGGGTGAAGGAAAAGGTCGATGGGGAATAGGATTTTCCCTGAGTTCCCTGTTTGGGCGTGACAGAGATTTCAGTGGAGACAGGTGTAGAATAAACAGAAATATTCCCCAATAGGGAAGTGGCTGATTTTTTGAGGGTAATATCTCTTTGGGTTGGGTCATTGTCTTTTTGAAAGGGAGGCCCAAGAGGTCTCGTTAATTGCATTGGAGGGTGGGTTGGATCTCGAGGGGTTGTTTACACAAAGAGGGGAACTTTGTAGGGACAGTCTACCATCAGTTAAACAATCTGGTTTGGAATGATGGATAAGTGTATATATATATCAGAAGAAGGCAGTATTTTTATATTGCGAGTGCCATGAATGTTTCTATTATAAAAGGTCTTGGTGTGTAAGCCTCTTTTGGTAGCTGTTGTAATTGAAACTCTGGGGGGCTGTGAATGAGATAGCAATAGCTTTTTCTTTTCGGGTATTTTTGTATGGGGATTCATTTTGAACGATGGATGGGGGGGTCTTGGTCTGGTGCTAGTGAATCCAGGGTGAGTTTTACGTTCCCATGTTCTGATCTCATTAAGATGATAATCAGATCGATTTCTCCTTAGTTTCCCGCATTTAATCCTCACGTCATTATATTCAAAACAGCTAAGGATTTCACATTTCGGGGGGTTGGATCGTGATTGGTGTCTAGGGGGCATAACCATTGTCTCCCTTAGGTGGTGTGCTACATATTAATTTTCTCTTCTCTATTAGGGTTTTCATAAAGCCCAAAGAGCAAGCATCACTAATTTGCAACCAGTCTCTAGTGAACTCAATATCATTTGGAAACGTGGGTTTTAGTGACAGTCTTAAACCACGTGGTATGAGGCCAAGTTCAACATAACAACTGCGAAGGAAGTCCTTAATGGTATCGAGGAGGTTCTCCCCATTCTTACTGGACTGGATGTGGTGTTATTTCGTTCGCAGTGGAGAACCATGTACCCATTAGGCTTGTGTCCAGTTTTGAGAAATCTTCAGTTGATAGAAAAGACTTGATTTCTCTTTGGATTCTATTGAATAGTTTGGGTAAGTCATTCCCAAGGTAGGTCCAACCAAGTCAGCCACTGCTCCTCTGGTCGGCCGTTGGTCCCCCATCCGCCGAACAAAAATGAGTAAGGGTTAGAAAAAAATGGAGAGTGTTAATCAAAGAAACCCCTGGGTAGAACTCCCGGGGGATCAGGGAATAACTAGCAGGGCACCAACGGATGGACTGAGGGAGAGGTGAGAAAAAGGGGGAAAGGCTGCCTGCAGTGGTTACTTATGTACAGAAAGCCGTTACATCAATGTATATAGGGGAGTAAAAAAAGGTGTGTACTCGCCTATATACATTGATGTAACGGCTTTCCGTACATAAGTAACCACTGCAGGCAGCCTTCCCCCACTTTCTCTCACCTCTCCCTCAGTCCATCCGTTGGCGCCTTGCAAGTTATTCCCTGATCCCCCGGGAGATCTACCCAGGGTTTTCTTTGAATAACACTCTCCTTTTTTTTTTAACCCTTACTTATGTATGAGAATTACAATGTATTCATATGGAGCCCTGCAGTACCCAGCGGGCGGGCGCCATGTTTTAAGTCCAGGCCAGAGCCGTACATGTACTGCGCTGGTTGGCAAGTGGTTAAGAACAACCTACGAACTGTCATTTAAACAGATTCTTATCACAGATTGGCAATATTACATAGTTACATAGATTGAAAACATACACAGGTCCGTCAAGTTCAACCTTTGTCAGATCAGTTATAAAACATTGTTAGATCAATTATAACCCTCAATGCCATTTGCGATTAGGTAAGCATCTTGCCCTATTTTTAACCCTTAGACTCCCAGCTCCTTATATGTACGGTGATAGGACAGTCTTTAGTTTAGTTTAGTTTGTAAGATATTTTATTGTGAAAAACACAAGAATGTCATCTTCATACATACAAGAGAAATGTCATATGATGCGTAAGCAGTCAGCAAGTATGAAATTGACATATACATTGACAATTTGTAGCGGCAATTTTATAGAACAACAGAAACATCATAACCTACAGAGATTATTAACAGGCTATTAAGTATTAAACCATCTTTGGGTTTTGATTCGTCTCCTATACCTCCTTCACCGCAACCTAAGTTAAAAATAGCTCCTGTAATCGATTTGATTCCCAGTCTCAGCCAGGATTACCTCTATTGATCAAAGTTGCGGAATTTTTTCCAAACCCCCCAAATCTTTTCGAACAGAAGAGAATTATTAATCTCCCAGTGCACTATTTGTTCCATCCTGTACACTTGGTCAACGCAGTTGACCCATTGCGGAACAGTTGGCACAATTCTTGATTTCCAGTTGGAGGCAATGAGGAGTCGTGCCACTGCAAAAAGTTGTTGTTGGAGGGAGTTTGCATGGTAAGAGTGACAGCTCGGGGGTCTCAGGCCTAACAGGCAGCTTTGTGGTGTCAAGGGGAAGGAGTTCCCCTGCAATACGGAGATTACATCACAGACTCCCCTCCAGAAGGGAACTACCAAGTGGCACGCCCACCATATATGTAGGAACGTGCCCTCGGAATCCAGGCATCTCCAGCACTTTGATGAGGAGGAGGGAAAGATCTTATGCAACTTATCCGGAGTGTAATGCCATCTAGTGACAGTTTATAATAATTTTCTTGGAGACGTACACATGTAGAGATCCTATTAGTCTGTGACAGAAGTGTTTTTATCTCCCCTGAAGAGAATGTTACACCTAGATCTTTTTCCCAGCTCCTGATAAAAGATGGAGTGGCCAATTTGGGAATTTCGAAGAGGGAGGTGTATATGTTGGAGATTTTTTTTTCGGATCAGCCTTCCCCATAACCATTCGTTCAAAGTGTGTCGGCGTACTCTGGCTATGTGCTTGTCTCCCCGCAACAAGCTTAAGAATATGGGCCATTTGAAATTGAGTCAGATTTGCTAATTGGGGGTTTTCCAGTGCTATTTCCCCATCCTCAGTTGGGCTGGAGATCAAATCCAGAATCGTTATGTTAGTTTTCGGCCCTTCGCCCAGCGTAGACCTAAACTCAGGGGAGGAGTCCCACAGAATATCTCTGACCTTCAGCAATGGAGAAGTCTGATCCGTCAGTAGTTTTTCCGATACCCCAGTGAACCATACTCTCAGGGTGTTGTGTGTAAGGGGGTTGGTTACTTGTTTCATGGAATCCTTCCTATGTCTGCTACTTAATGCCAATGAGCGTAATGGAATTCCCACCAGATCTTGTTCCAGTCTAACATCTAGTCTTTCTGGCTGGTACCTTAGCCATTCTAACACCCTCAGTCCCTGAATTGACTAATAATAGAGTAGAAAATCTGGCACTCCCAAGCCACCCTGTTTCTGCGGTTTAACCACCTGGCTATAAGACAATCTAGATCTGGCACTGCTCCAGAGAAAACGCGTCAGTAACCCCTTTAGTTGCAGAAAAAAAGCTCTAGGTATACAGATAGGTAATGCCTGCAGGTAATACAGTACCTTCGGGAGAACAATCGTTTGATTAAGGTTCTGCGACTGAACCATGAGGTAAACGGCAAATCCCAAGAAGCTATGAGGTCTTTAATAGTAAGCGGGAAATTTTTAAAATTCTCATCATACAAAGTTGAGTAATGGGAGGTGATATTAACACCTAGGAAGGGGATGCTACGGAGAGACCACGTAAAGGGGGTGCTCGTCTCCAGTAAGGATTGCGTTCGGGCATCCAACGACACATTTAAGACCTGTGATTTGGAAAGGTTCACCTTAAAATTCAAAAGAGATATCCATAATACTCCAATAGGGAGTGGGCCACTGGGAATGCTTCTAGAGGATTCTAAATAATGAGGAGGAGGTCATCGGTGAACCCTGCAAGCGAGTGGGTTTTCCCCTTTATGGTAATTCCCTGAATCCTTTGATCCCTCCGTATCGCCTGTAATAACGGCTCTACGGAAAGGATGAAAAGGAGTGGGGAGAGGGGACAGCCCTGCCTGGTGCCGTTACTAATTTTAAATGTGGGGGAGAGCGCATTATTTACTAGGACTCTTGCGCTTGGGTTATTATACATTGCCATAACTACGTCCGTGAAGTTTTTAGGGATGCCAAAGACTTTCAGGGCCTCACACATAAAAGTCCAGTCTACCCTGTCAAAAGCCTTCTCGGCATCAGTGCCGAGAAGGACTAGCGGAGTAGAAGTGGAGTGGGCATGATATATAATGTTAACCGCTTCACGTCCGCCCATAGGATATAAACGTCCTATGGGTGGACGTCTATTTCTGAACGGACGTTCCAGAACGTCTTTTCAGAAAGTGCAGCTGCACGCTAATCGTGCAGCTGCTGATCGGGTTGCCCGCTGTCAGTGACAGCAGGGCAACCCTAAGACAAGGCAGGGACAGTGCCCAGGTGTCCCTGCCTTCTAGATCGCTGCAGACACAGCGCTCACCGAGCGCTGTGTCTGCAGAGAAGGAAGCGCTGTGCGCTTCCTGTTCCGGCCCGGCGGTCATGTGACCGCCGTGACCGGAGTGTGCAGGAGCTGTGTGAGGTCTCTCAGAGACCTCGATCAGCCCTGCTGTGAGGCTGTACAGCGCAGGATTGCTGCTGTACAGCCTCTATAGGGGTGCATTTGTCCTGTAACTGGGGCTACTATGTCAGCCCCAGTTACAGGAGAAATCAACTGTGAAAAAAAAAGTGAAGTAAATGTCCCCCAGAGGTCTTGTATGACCTTATGGGGGACGAAAAGTGTAAAATAAAAAAAATAAAAATAAAAGGTTGAAAATAAAAAATAAAAAAAAAGTTTCACATGTAAAAAAAAAAAAGTCCCCAAGTAAGGAATGAAAAAAAAAAATTGAAAATTGAAAAAATAAAAAAAGTATACATATTAGGTATTGCCGCGTCCGTAAAAACCAGCTCTATAAAAATATCACATGACCTAACCCCTCGGATGAACACCGTAAAAAAAAAAAAAAAAACTGTCAAAACAAGCAATTTTTGGCACCTTGCATCACAAAAAGTGCAACACCAAGTGATCAAAAACGCATATGTCCCACAAAATAGTACCAATAAAACAGTCACCTCATCCCGCAAAAAATGAGCCCCTACATAAGAAAATCTCTCAAAAAATAAAAAAACTATAGCTCTCTGAACATGGACACATTAAAACATAATTTTTTTGTTTCAAAAATGCTATTATTGTGTAAAACTTTAATAAATGAGAAAAAGTATACATATTAGGTATCGCCACGTCCGTAACGATCTGCTCTATAAAAATGTCACTTGACTGAACCCCTCAGGTGAACGCTGTAAAAATAAATAAATAGAAACTGTGCTAAAACAACCAATTTTTTGGTCACCTTGCCCCATAAAGTGTTATAATGAATGATCAAAAAATCATATGTACCCAAAAATAGTACTAATAAAACTGGCACCTTATCCCCTAGTTTCCAAAATGGTGTCACTTCTTGGGAGTTTCTACTGTAAGGGTGCATCAGGGGGCTTCAAATGGGACATGGCATCTAAAAACCATGTGGAGTTCCTTTTCTTCTGCGCCCTGCCGTGTGCCCATACAGCAGTTTATGACCACATGTGGGGTGTTTCTGTAAACCGCAGAATCTGGGTAATAAATATTGAGTTTTGTTTGGCTGTTAACCATCGATGTGTTAAAGAAAAAAATTGATTAAAATGGAAAATCTGCCAAAAAAGTAAAATTTAAAAATTTGATCTCCATTTTCCTTTAATTCTTTTGGAACGCCTAAAGGGTTAACAAAGTTTGTAAAATCGGTTTTGAATACCTTGAGGGGTGTAGTTTCTACAATGGGGTCATTTATGGGGGTATCCACTATGTAAGCCCCACAAAGTGACTTCAGACCTGAACTGGTCCTTATAAAGTGGGTTTTGGCAATTTTCTTATAAATTTAAAGAATTGCTTCTAAACTTCTAAGCCTTCTAACGTCCTAAAAAAATAAAATGACATTTCCAAAATGATGCCAACATAAAGTAGACATATGGGGAATGTTAAATAATAAATATTTTATGAGGTATCACTTTCTGTTTTAAAAGCAGAGAAATTGAAATTTAGAAAATTGCGAATTTTTCAAATTTTTGGGTAAATTTGGGATTTTTTCATAAATAAAGGTGAAATATTTTGACTCAAATTTATGATTATCATGAAGTACAATGTGTCACGAGAAAACAATCTCTGAATGACTTGGATAAATAAAGGCGTTCCAAAGTTATTACCACATAAAGTGAGATATGTCAGTTTTGCAAAATTTGGCCTGGTCAGGAAGGGGGCAAATGGCCCGGATGGGAAGTGGTTAATCAGGCGGCTAATATTCATTCTCCCCTCGCGACTCCCCACGAAACCCACCTGTTCCATATGGATCAGTTGGGGTAAAAGTGCCTGAAGGCGAGAAGCTAACATCTTAGCCAAGAGCTTCAAATCAGTGTTTAGCAGAGATATCGGTCTATAACTAGCACACAATGAGGGATCTTTTCCTTCTTTGGGGATGATCGTTATTTGAGCTGCAAGCATTTGTGGGTGGAGGGATTTGCTCTCCCATAGTGAATTGCATACCTGCAGGAACCTAGAAAGGAGGGTGGTTTTAAATGAATCATAGTATTTCATCGGCAAGCCATCTGGGCCTGGGCTTTTATGGAGGGGGGAGTCCTTAATAGCTTTCCTCAATTCTGCTATCGTAAAGGGGCGTGACAATTCCTGTGATTGTTCTACTGCCAGTTTCAGCAACTTTTTCAACCGTGATCTAAGAAGATCTAGTTGATCTAGCACCTCAGACGTCAGCAGCCTTTTATGCAGGGATTCCATCTTATGTATTTGGCTTTGTAATTCGAGTACGTCCGCCTCTCTACGCCTCTTTAAATATGATCCTAGAGAGATGAAGTGTCCCCTCACTACTGCCTTATGTGCTTCCCAGACCGTGCCAGGGGATACCTCTGTGGACTCATTTAGAGCGAAGTATTCCTCAATTTTTTCTCTCATATTCTCCAGCTGAATCGGGTCATGCAGCAGAGTTTCATTAAATCTCCAAATCATCTCTTTTTTTGGAATGCTTGGCATTTGGAAGCTCATGAAAACCGATGCGTGATCCGATAATAAAATGGAACCAATGGAAGCCTTAATACAATTAGACAGCAGTGAGGTGGAGACAAAAACATAATCTAGTCTTTGGTAATTTTTGTGGGCCGGAGAATAATAAGTATAGTCCTTTTCCCCTCTGTGAAGAGCCCTCCAACTATCCGTTAGTCCTATGTCGGAAATTTTCCCCCTTATAGACCTCAATGCCGCTTGCGACACCGATGACCTCCCCAGGGAAGAATCCACAACAGGGAATATAGCAACATTTAGATCTCCACCGAGGATGGTCAGGCCTTCTGCGAATCCCTGAAGCAGTGCCAGTGTATCTCCCAGCCAGGCCGCCTGGGCAGTATTCGGTACATATATACTCCCAAATGTGTACATTTGTTGTCCCACCACTCCCTTAATGAAGATATATCTTCCTTCCACATCTACAAGGGATGAACGCACCTCGAGGGGGAGATGTCGATGGATCGCTATGCTAACGCCTTTGGAGGCGGAGTTCGGCAAGGTACTATGGAACCACTGGTTATACGTCATGTGGTTAAGTCTAGGCACATGGTTCGACCTGAAATGGATCTCCTGTAACAGCAAGACATCAACTTTTTGCTTTCTCATCAAAGCACAGACCTGCCCTCTCTTAGCGGGTGCGTTCATCCCCCGTGCGTTAAAGGAACATACAGTAGTCACCACCATGTACTGTTATAGGCAATCAAATTACTACTGGTGAAGGAGACATGTATTAATAGCCTACAATACCTAAAGTCATCTCTGACACAATCAACAAACCATAACATTGCAGACATCTGAAAAATCGCACATCTCCTAAAAAATTCAGCTCTTTCGGTCTCAGACCTAATCATCATATGTGCGTAAGTTGTCATCAAATAGTTAACTAAAGTGAACTTTAACATAGCTCCTTTCAGGAGCAACTGGTGGTTCTCAAAGATGATCCTAAGAATTATGGGCGTAGGCTGCCACCTAGAGGATCTAGTGGGGTGAGCAGGCAGCTAATGCAACATAGGAGTAACAGAGGAATATTTGGCTATCAACTATTATAAAGGCAGAAATAACATAAGGCAGAGATAATATTAAAAACGAACAATACAAATGTGATCGCACTCTATATCCAGCATTCTGCCCTGCCTCCATGCTGGATGAGACATTGGTGTACATTTTGGCCAAAGCGTAATAAGCCACTCACCGCGTCAAGGTTGCCTCCATTTGAGTGGTCCCTAACCCTAGTTCCCACCTGTTCATGGGCCATGACAGCCACACAAAATCCAGGGAATGCAGGTCAGCGTGCACGCCAAGCACACTCTGCTTTTAACCCCGTCCGGTGCCATTACAGCTTTCATCGGATCCAGGGATGCAAGTACCAACATGTACGCTGAGCCCACCATATACTTCTCCTGGAGCCAAATGGCCACTGGTAGGTTCTATATAAGCAGACTCAGTTTTATACTGACTTTAAAACCAGCCTCCAGGACAGATTGACTGGCCAGGTGTGCATGACTCAAAGGAGATCGCCACGCCTCCAATATAAACTACAAAGAAAAAATTTTGGGGAATTGAGTCAGCACAACCTGCATATAGGTGCAGATCACTATGGCGAAATACATATACAAACGAAGAATACAAATGTGATCGCACTCTATATCCAGCATTCTGCCCTGCCTCCATGCTGGATGAGACATTGGTGTACATTTTGGCCAAAGCGTAATAAGCCACTCACCGCGTCAAGGTTGCCTCCATTTGAGTGGTCCCTAACCCTAGTTCCCACCTGTTCATGGGCCATGACAGCCACACAAAATCCAGGGAATGCAGGTCAGCGTGCACGCCAAGCACACTCTGCTTTTAACCCCGTCCGGTGCCATTACAGCTTTCATCGGATCCAGGGATGCAAGTACCAACATGCACGCTGAGCCCACCATATACTTCTCCTGGAGCCAAATGGCCACTGGTAGGTTCTATATAAGCAGACTCAGTTTTATAATGACTTTAAAACCATGCACACCTGGCCAGTCAATCTGTCCTGGAGGCTGGTTTTAAAGTCAGTATAAAACTGAGTCTGCTTATATAGAACCTACCAGTGGCCATTTGGCTTCAGGAGAAGTATATGGTGGGCTCAGCGTGCATGTTGGTACTTGGTACTAAAAACTGTGTCAAAACAAGCAATTTTTGTCACCTTGCATCACAAAAGGTGCAACACCAAGTGATCAAAAATGCGTATGTCCCACAAAATGGTACCAATAAAACCGACACCTCATCCTGCAAAAAATGAGCCCCTACATAAGAAAATCTCTCAAAAAATAAAAAAACTATAGCTCTTAGAACATGGAGACACTAAAACATCATTTTTTTGGTTTCAAAAATGCTATTATTGTGTTAAAGTGAAACAAATAAAAAAAAGTATACATATTAGGTATTGCCGCGTCCGTAAAAACCAGCTCTATAAAAATATCACATGACCTAACCCCTCGGGTGAACACCGTAAATAAAAAAATAAAAAACTGTGTCAAAACAAGCAATTTTTGTCACCTTGCATCACAAAAGGTGCAACACCAAGTGATCAAAAACACGTATGTCCCACAAAATGGTACCAATAAAACCGTCACCTCATCCCGCAAAAAATGAGCCCCTACATAAGAAAATCTCTCAAAAAATAAAAAAAACTATAGCTCTCAGAACATGGACACATTAAAACATAATTTTTTGGTTTCAAAAATGCTATTATTGTGTAAAACTTTAATAAATGAGAAAAAGTATACATATTAGGTATCGCCACGTCCGTAACAATCTGCTCTATAAAAATGTCACTTGACTGAACCCCTCAGGAGAACGCTGTAAAAATAAATAAATAGAAACTGTGCTAAAACAACCAATTTTTTGGTCACCTTGCCCCATAAAGTGTTATAATGAATGATCAAAAAATCATATGTACCCAAAAATAGTACTAATAAAACTGGCACCTTATCCCCTAGTTTCCAAAATGGGATCACTTCTAGGGAGTTTCTACTGTAAGGGTGCATCAGGGGGCTTCAAATGGGACATGGCATCTAAATACCATGTGGAGTTCCTTTCCTTCTGCGCCCTGCCGTGTGCCCATACAGCAGTTTACGACCACATGTGGGGTGTTTCTGTAAACCGCAGAATCTGGGTAATAAATATTGAGTTTTGTTTGGCTGTTAACCATCGATGTGTTAAAGAAAAAAATTGATTAAAATGGAAAATCTGCCAAAAAAGTGAAATTTAAAAATTTGATCTCCATTTTCCTTTAATTCTTGTGGAACGCCTAAAGGGTTAACAAAGTTTGTAAAATCGGTTTTGAATACCTTGAGGGGTGTAGTTTCTACAATGGGGTCATTTATGGGGGTATCCACTATGTAGGCCCCACAAAGTGACTTCAGACCTGAACTGGTCCTTATAAAGTGGGTTTTGGCAATTTTTTAAAAAATTTGAAGAATTGCTTCTAAACTTCTAAGCCTTCTAACGTCCTAAAAAAATAAAATGACATTTCCAAAATGATGCCAACATAAAGTAGACATATGGGGAATGTTAAATAATAAATATTTTATGAGGTATCACTTTCTGTTTTAAAAGCAGAGAAATTTAAATTTAGAAAATTGCGAATTTTTCAAATTTTTGGGTAAATTTGGGATTTTTTCATAAATAAAGGTGAAATATTTTGACTCAAATTTATGACTATCATGAAGTACAATGTGTCACGAGAAAACAATCTCTGAATGACTTGGATAAATAAAGGCGTTCCAAAGTTATTACCACATAAAGTGAGATATGTCAGTTTTGCAAAATTTGGCCTGGTCAGGAAGGGGGCAAAGGGCCCAGATGGGAAGTGGTTAAATTATTATTATTTTTTTTAAAATTAGGGTACACCCCAAAACATTGGGAAATATAACCCTCCAGTCGTGCTAAACACACGTTCAGACAATACACCGGCTGCAGGGCAGGCCAGCACCTCCAAGGCGTAAAGGGCAAGCTCAGGCCATGTGCCCAATTTGGAGACCCAGGAGTTGCAGGGGCTGACCCCTGTCAGTTAGTTCGTGTAGGCGTGTGCATACTTACTGCCCCACCATGTCGCACGTCCCCGTGATGTTCACGATCCAATTTGATATCTGCTCTATAAACTTTCAATGTTCTTTTATGCGCCTACCATGGTGATTACGGGTGGTGGGGAATCAGGGTTCCAGGCCGGAGAGGGAGTGTGAGAAAAATAGACCAAATTTAAGGAAGATAAATTTATTTTAAAAAATTGGGATCGAGAAGAAATATGGGAAAAGCTATTGAGGCGCAAATGTGGGACAAATTACAGAAGCCCAAATGTGGGCCAAAAGAGTCAAGCGGAATTGTGGGAAAAGCTATTGAGGCGCAAATGTTGGCCAAAGGAGTATAGCGGAAATGTGGGACAAAGTATTGAAGATTAAATGTGGTACAACTTGTTTAAGTTTAAGCATTGAATCAAAGGAGGTGGCGCGCATCAATTAAAGAAGCATTTTAGAAATTTTATTCCCTGTCACCTATGCAGAGCAGGGGTTTATTCACGTCTAAAATTGTATAATGTCAACCCAAGAATGTAACAGAAAAATTACAGAAATTAATTAATCTGCCTACTTGGTAGAGCCAGGGGTCTATGATAACCTTAAAATGTAAAATAAAAATTAAGCTGTGAACTAGGTAAAAGAGGGGTATATTACACCAATAAAATTGTGAATTTGACCCTAAAATGTAACTGACAAATGTTTTTTTTTTTTTACCGGTCTAATAGGTATCGCAGTGGTACTTCACACCAAAAAATTGCCGAATGTCACCAGAAAATGTTACTGGCAATTTTTTATTTTTTTTGCTAACCGGCCTACTAGATATAGCAGTGGTACATCACACCCAAAAATTTGTGAATTTCACCATAAAATGTAACAGACAATTTTTTTTTATTGTTTAACCTGTCTACTAGGTATAGCAGTGGTACTTCACACCCAAAAATTTGTGAATTTCACCATAAAATGTAACTGACAATTTATTTATTTTTTTGCTAACCGGCCTACTAGATATAGCAGTGGTACTATACACCCAAAAATTTGTTAAATTCACCAGAAAATGTTAATGACAATTTTATTTTTTATTTTTAACCGACATACTGGGTATAGCAGTGGTACTATACACCCAAAAATTTGTTAATTTCACAAAAAAATGTTAATGACAATTTATATATTTTTTTTAACCGTCCTAATAGGTATAGCAGTGGTACTATAAACCCCAAAAATTGGTGAATTTCACCCGAAAATGTCAATGACAATTTATTTTTATTTTTTTAACCGTCTTATTAGGTATAACAGTGGTACTATGCACCCAAAATTTGTTAATTTCACCAGAAAATGTTAATAACAATTTATTTTATTTTTTAACCGGCCAACTAGGTATAGCAGTGGTACTATACACCCAAAAATTGGTTAATTTCACCAGAAAATGTTAATGAAATTTTATTTTTATTTTTTAACCGGCCTACTAGGTATTGCAGTAACATAGTACATAAAACATAAGGCCGAAAAAAAGACATTTGTCTATCCAGTTCGGCCTGTGAGGTAGAAGCCAATTTTCCCCACTTTAGGGGAATAAAAAATTCCTTCCCGACTCCAATCAGGCAATCAGACTAACTCCCTGGATCAACGACCCCTCTCTAGTAGCTATAGCCTGTAATATTATTACGCTCCAGAAATACATCCAGGCCCCTCTTGAATTCCATTATTGTACTCACCATCACCACCTCCTCAGGCAGAGAGTTCCATAGTCTCACTGCTCTTACCGTAAAGAATATTTTTCTATGTTTGTGTACAAACCTTCTTTCCTCCAAACGCAGAGGATGTCCCCTCGTCACAGTCACAGTCCTGGGGATAAATAGATGATGGGATAGATCTCTGTACTGACCCCTGATATATTTATACATATTAATTAGATCTCCCCCCAGTCGTCTTTTTTCTAAAGTGAATAACCCTAATTTTGATAATCTTTCAGGGTACTGTAGTTGCCGCATTCCAGTTATTACTTTAGTTGCCCTTCTCTGGACCGTCTCCAGCTCTGCTATGTCTGCCTTGTTTACAGGAGCTCAGAACTGTACACAGTACTCCATGTGTGGTCTGACTAGCGATTTGTAAAGTGGTAGGACTATGTTCTTATCACGGGCATCTATGCCCCTTCTGATGCAACCCATTATCTTATTGGCCTTGGCAGCACCTGCCTGACACTGGTTTTTGCAGCTTAGTTTGCTGTTTATTAAAATTCCTAGATCCTTTTCCATGTCAGTGTTACCGAGTGTTTTACCATTTAGTATGTACGGGTGACTTGCATTATTCCTTCCCATGTGCATAACTTTACATTTGTCAGTGTTAAACCTCATCTGCCACATATCTGCCCAAGCCTTCAATCTATTCAGATCCCTCTGTAGAAGTATACTGTCCTCTTCAGTGTTAATTACTTTACACAGTTTAGTGTTATCTGCGAAAATTGATACTTTACTATGCAAGCCTTCTACAAGATCATTAATAAATATATTGAAGAGAATAGTGCCCAATACTGACCCCTGAGGTACCCCACTAGTGACAGTGACCCAATCTGAGTGTGTACCGTTAATAACCACCCTCTGTTTTCTATAATTGAGCCAGTTACTTACCCACATACAGACGTTTTCTCCCACCAACATACAGATGTGGTACTATACACCCAAAAATTGGTTAATTTCACCAGAAAATGTTAATGAAATTTATTTTATTTTTTTAACCGGCCTACTAGGTATAGCAGTGGTACTATACACCCAAAAATTGGTGAATTTCACCAGAAAATGTAAATGACAAAGTAGTGAAATGATATAAAATAAAACCCGTACCAAAAAAAAAAATGGATTTATGAGGTGGAATTCCATATGGAGTATGTCACGAGGCGCCAAAAGCAGACCTGCTGCTTAGCGTCGGGAGCGAGGATCTGTGTTTGGCCTTGTTCCCAGGGCGGCTTTGCTAGCTGGGAGGCTCCCTGCTCCTAGGTCTGCCTTGAGCGCCGAGCTGATCCCTCGGTGCTCGACTTGTCTGTCTGTCGGTCATGTGACGCTGGCCACGTCACATGACCCTCCGACCCCACTATAAATACAGGCAGCCTGCTGGCCACAGGTTGCCTGTTAATTCTAGGTTCCTGGCTATTTGTTGGACTACTGAATACAACCTGATCCTGTTCCCTGACGATCCTTTGCCTGCTCCTCCTGTACTGCGCATCTCTCCTGGTATCCTGACCCCGGCTTTTCCTGACTATTCTCTGCTCATTCCTTAGTACTGCGTAGCTCTCTAGGTATTGACCCGGTCCATTCACGTTCCGTTATTTGTCTTGTCTGTCTTCCCAGCACGTATCCTAAGTTAGGGACTGCCGTCTAGTTGTCCGCTGTCATTAGGACTTACAAGGCAAGTAGGCAGGGCCAGGGGTGAGGGTGGAGCACAGTGGTCACTATCCTCCCCCCTCTGTGTAGTGTACATGACCGTCACAGAGTAGGAGTTTGAGGAGGCGGTGGACGTAGTGGAGTAGGTGGAAGCGGCGGTGAAGGAGGACGAGATAGCCAACACAGGTTTTTGGTTTTAATTTAATTTTGTAAAATTAAGGTACACTACAAAAGAGTGTGAAATATTCAAAATACAAACATGAGCAATTGCTTTGCAGTATTACAATGGCTGCTTAGTGCCGGTATACATGTGTATTCTGCACAAGGTATGGACAAGTCCTGTGGGATCCATGCCTGGTTCATTTTAATGATCGTGAGCTTGTCCACATTGGCTGTGGACAGGCGGCTGCACTTGTCTGTGATGACGCCCCCTGCCGTGCTGAACACATGTTCGGACAATACACTGGCTGCAGGGCAGGCCAGCACCTCCAAGGCGTAAAGGGCAAGCTCAGGCCATGTGCCCAATTTAGAGACCCAGAAGTTGAAGTGGGCAGACCCGTTATTCAGTACGTGTAGGTGTGTGCACACATACTGCTCCATCATGTTGGTGAAATGCTGCCTCCTGCTAAGACGTTCCATATCAGCTGGTGGTGCTGGTTGTTGTGGCGTGCTGACAAAGCTTTTCCACATTTCGGCCATGCTAACCCTGCCTTCTGAGGTGCTGGCAGTGCCCCAGCTGCGTTGGCGACCTCTTCCTCGTCCTCTGCCTTCGTCTTGTGCTTCCACTGTGCCCCCGCTGTCAGGTGGGAATTCCACCAGCAGCGTGTCTACCAGCGTGCGCTTGTACTCGCGCATCTTACGATCACGATCCAGTGAGGGAATTAAGGATGGTACGTTGTCCTTGTAACGGGAATCCAGCAGCGTGGCCACCCAGTAATCAGCACAAGTTAGAATGTGGGCAACTCGGCGGTCGTTGCAGAGACACTGCAGCATGTAATCGCTCATGTGTGCCAGGCTGCCCAGAGGCAACGAAAAGCTGTCCTCTGTGGGAGGTGTATCGTCTGTGTCCTCTGTATCCCCCCATCCACGCACCAGTAATGGCCATGAGCTGGTCTGGGTGCCACCCTGCTGTGAACACGGTTACTCCTCCTCCACCTCTTCCTCCTCATCCTCCACCTCGTCATCCTCCAGAACTGTGCCCTGGCTGGACAATTGTGTACCTTGGGTTTGTGGGTGAAGGAACCCACCCTCGGCGCCACTTGGGAATGACTGGCCGGAAACCCTACGAAATGATCCCTCTTCCTCCTCCTCCTCCTCCTCCTGTGCCACATCCTCTTCCATCATCGCCAGGAGCGTTTTTTCAAGGAGGCATAGAAACATAGAAACATAGAATGTGTCGGCAGATAAGAACCATTTGGCCCATATAGTCTGCCCAATATACTGAATACTATGGATAGCCCTTGGCAATATTTTATATGAAGGATGGCCTTATGCCTATCCCATGCATGCTTAAACTCCTTCACTGTATTTGCAGCTACCACTTCTGCAGGAAGGCTATTCCATGCATCCACTACTCTCTCAGTAAAGTAATACTTCCTTATATTACTTTTAAACCTTTTCCCCTCTAATTTAAAACTATGTCCTCTTGTAGCAGTTTTTCTTGAGGGGAAGCAAACCAGGCTGGTGCAGTGAGCTGCACTTATATTAATATAAGCAGATATATAACACGAGTTTGACCGCGACGCGTGGTTGATTAAGTGTGGTTGTGTAAGTGTGTGACTTAAGATTAAGTGAGGGAGTATCTGAGAGCTAAATTATTTGTGGACATTGATGAGTGGCTGTGTTTGACTGTATTTTGTGCTGTGATAACACTTTTTTTTTTCCTTCTCCAGGGGTTGCACAGGTGAGTAATTAGGGTGTGGCTGTCTAATTAGGAGACTTTAAAAACTCAGCAGTAAGAGCAGCACAGCCTTTTTGATTCCAGAGGGGAAGCAAACCAGGCTGGTGCAGTGAGCTGCATTTATATTAATATAAGCAGATATATAACGCGAGTTTGACCGCGACGCGTGGTTGATTAAGTGTGTGACTTAAGATTAAGTGACTTTAGATTCAGGGTCTTCAGTGGGGGACTGCAATTAGCCTGTATCTTATTACTACATTGTATTGTATTTTTTGCTTTTGTGGTGTAATCCCCATTTAGTATGTGTTGCACAATTGACAACGCAGTCCAGTGCACATCTTGCATGATGTATGCAGTCCTGGAACAGCCGTTCGAGGGTGTATATCTTTGTTCAAGATGTGAGCAAATTACCTGTTTGGAATCGCTAATCGAGTCTCTAAATGGGCAAGTTGCAACACTGAGAGGCATTGACAATTTGCAAAAAAGTTTGCTTCTCACCGAGCAAGCACTCTTTGGGGTAGATGAGGGAGAGGGTGACAGAGAGGAGGCTGAGGAAAGTGAGGTAGCTAGCTGGGTAACATTTAGAAAGCGGGGTAGAGGGAAGAGTGCCAGGGAGGCTAGCCCTGATCTGACACACCCCAACAAGTTTGCACGTTTGGCAGATGAGGGGAATATCAGTCCAGGGACGGCACTGCCGCAGTCGGACACTTCCTCTGCCAGTCAGGGGAATGTCAGCTCCGGTAAGCAGGGGACCAGGAGAGCAGGGCAGGCCAGACAGGTGCTGGTAGTGGGAGACTCAATTATTAGGGGAACAGATAGGGAAATCTGTCACAAAGACCGTGATCCTTTTTTGATTCCAGAGGGGATTTAGGTCAAAAGCTTAGGGCAAGGACCTCAAAGGTAGTATTTTCCGAAATACTACCTGTACCACGGGCCACACAAGAAAGGCAGCGGGAGATTAGGGAAATTAACAAGTGGCTCAAGAACTGGTGTAGGATGGAGGGGTTTGGGTTCCTGGAGAACTGGGCCGACTTCTCTGTCGGCTACAGGCTCTATCGTAGGGACGGGCTGCACCTCAATGGGGAAGGGGCAGCTGTGTTGGGGAAGAAGATGGCTAGAAGGTTGGAGGAGTGTTTAAACTAGGGACTGGGGGGGAGGGTAATTACACTATAGAAGGGGAAGATAGTGCAGATAGAGACCGGGGGCAAGGTAGTGGGACTGGGGGAGGAATGGAAGGAAGGACTAGAACAGTTCAGAAGGAAAGGTGTAGGGTAAAAAATATACATAAACCTCTCAAATGTATGTATACAAATGCCAGAAGCCTGACTAAAAAAATTGGTGAACTGGAATTAGTGATGTGTGAGGAGGACTATGACATAGTGGGAATAACTGAGACATGGCTGGATGATAGCTATGACTGGGCAGTTAATGTACAAGGTTACAGTCTGTTTAGAAAGGATCGTCAAAACCGGAGAGGTGGAGGGGTCTGCCTTTATGTAAAGTCTTGTCTAAAGCCCACTGTCACAACCAGACAGCTGAGAAGCTCTGACAGGAGCCGTTAAGATCCTCCCCCTTGAGTTTCTTTGTTTTGGTTTCTGTTCCTCACCTCGTTAGGCTATCTCAGCTGTCATGCAGTCAGACTCATTACCTCCCTTTAAATTCTTTCCCATAAGGTAGTAGGGTGCGGCTGATACAACTTCCTGGAATGTGTGTGCATGCTGTCCTCAGCTCCCAGCTCCCAGTCCACAGTCGTCTGCAGATAAGTTCTGTTTAAGTATTTATGATTTTCTGTTGTCTGGATCCAGGTGACCCTGACTCCCTCCGTGTCTGTGTAGGGAGCCGGTGGTCGTGTCCCCTCACTATTGTAGGGCCTTCAGGTTAAGATAGCCGAGGTACGTGGATATGCGCCCATTCACCTTTGGAGTGGTCGCATAGGCTGAGCAATAAGGGAGAGCGGCAGGTCGATTGCAGGGGTCTCCCTTTTTGTTCCTTAGTTGTGGATCCAGTGAGTCATCGTTTGTATTTGTATCATCTTGTTTCCTGTACACCATCCGTGACATTATCAGCCGCCAAAACCGTCTCAAGCATGGATCCGGTTACACTTTTGGCTGAACGCTTTCAGGGTCTTTCTTTGGAGGTAGCTGATCTCCGTAAGACTTTTTCTCAGTTTCAAGTGACCGGTTCAGCTTGCGTTCATGGAGTTTGTGCTGAGCCTAAGATTTCGCTCCCGGATACGTTTTCCGGGGGTAGTGAGAATTTTGTACGTTTTAGAGAGGCTTGCAAACTCCATTTTCGCCTTCTTCCCCATTCTTCCGGTGATGAAGAACGAAGGGTGGGCATCATTATATCGCTGCTCAGGGGTAATGCTCAGTCCTGGGCCTTTTCGCTGCCGGAGGGGGCACGGCCCCTCCGTTCAGTGGTTGAATTCTTTTTAGCTCTGGGTCAGATATATGATGATCCGGATCGTATTGCTCTGGCTGAGTCTAGACTACGTCTGTTATGCCAGGGTAAACAATCCGCAGAGATATACTGCTCAGAATTTCGGAGATGGGCAGCAGATACGGGTTGGAATGATGCTGCACTCCGAAGTCAATTTTGCTATGGTCTTTCTGAGGGTTTGAGAGATGCATTTGCCTTTCATGAAAGACCTACCTCCTTGAATTCTGCTATGTCTCAGGCTGTTCGTATTGACAGGCGTCTTAGAGAGAGAGGAGAGATCTCTCCTTCTTGTCATGCTCAGTCCCGGGACAGTGCAGCGGTGTCATTCTGTGCACAGGGGTCTCAGTCGCTGTCAGCCCCTTCTGAGCAGGAGCCCATGCAGCTGGGGTTGATTGCCTCTGACAATAGAAGATTCAGCCCGCAGGGGAGGGTTTGCTTTTGTTGTGGAGGTATAAATCATCTGGCAAATGTTTGTCCCTCTAGGAGATTCAGGCAGTTTTCTGGGAGTAATAAAGAGACAAAAAGGAAGAAATCTTTTAAGAATATTCCGTCTGTTACTATTGGCAGGGTTGAGGCGGAAATTGAAGATTTTTCTTTTGCTTGTAGTTCCCGTTTTGTCCTGCCTGCTAGGGTGGCGCTAGAGAGCAAGAGCATTTTTTGTGAGATTTTTGTGGATAGTGGAGCAGCTGTCAACCTCATTGATAACCAATTTGCAATAACTCATGGTTTCCAGGTATGCACTTTGGGAAAAGATATTCCTGTTTTTTCTATTGATTCAGCTCCACTTTCTCAGAAATCATTAAAGGGCATAGTTCACAATATCCGTTTAATTGTGAATGGTGCTCATGTTGAGGATGTGTCATGTTTCGTCCTTAGCGGTTTGCCTACTCCTCTAGTGTTGGGGCTACCCTGGCTCACTAAACATAACCCCACCATTGATTGGCAAGCGAGGCAAATAAATGGTTGGAGTAACTTTTGCAGAGAGAATTGCCTCATAACATCTATTTCTGAGGTTTCTACTAAAACTGTACCACCTTTCCTCTCTGAATTTTTGGATGTTTTCTCTGAGAGTGGAGTTCAGGGTTTACCTCCGCACAGGGAGTATGATTGCCCTATTGATCTCATCCCAGGTGCCAAGCTGCCTAAATCTCGTTTATACAATCTTTCCCAACCTGAGAGGGTCGCGATGCGTGCTTATATCTCTGAGAGTCTGAGAAAAGGACACATACGACCCTCAAAGTCACCTGTTGCCGCTGGTTTTTTCTTTGTTAAGAAAAAAGATGGTTCTTTAAGACCTTGTCTGGATTTCAGGGAGCTGAACAGTATCACTATTCGTGATCCGTATCCGCTTCCTCTAATCCCGGATTTGTTTAACCAGGTTGTTGGGGCGAAAGTCTTTTCCAAATTAGACCTAAGAGGGGCATACAACCTGGTTAGGGTCAGAGAGGGAGACGAGTGGAAGACGGCTTTCAATACCCCTGAGGGCCATTTTGAGAATTTAGTTATGCCTTTTGGTTTGATGAATGCCCCAGCCGTTTTTCAGCATTTCGTCAACAGCATTTTTTATCATTTAATGGGAAAATTTGTATTAGTGTATTTGGATGACATTTTGATTTTTTCTCCTGATTTCAAGACTCATAAGGAACACTTATGTCAGGTCTTACTCATCCTGCGGGAGAATAAATTATACGCGAAACTGGAAAAATGTGTGTTTGCGGTTCCAGAGATCCAATTTCTGGGGTTTCTTGTCTCCGCTTCTGGTTTTCGCATGGACCCCGAGAAGGTTCGCGCTGTGCTTGAGTGGGAGCTTCCTGAGAATCAGAAGGCGCTGATGCGTTTTTTGGGCTTTGCTAATTATTACAGGAAATTTATTTTGAATTATTCCTCTGTTGTTAAACCACTCACGGATATGACCAGAAAGGGGGTATATTTTTCTTCCTGGTCGGTAGAGGCGCGTAAGGCCTTTTCTAATATCAAGGAGAGTTTTGCTTCCGCTCCCATCCTAGTACAACCTGATGTTTCCTTACCCTTCATAGTTGAGGTTGATGCTTCTGAGGTAGGGGTGGGTGCGGTCTTGTCTCAGGGTTCCTCTCCTGCCAAATGGCAACCGTGTGCCTTTTTCTCAAAGAAGCTCTCCTCCGCAGAGAGAAATTATGATGTGGGAGATAGGGAATTGTTGGCCATCAAGTTGGCTTTTGAGGAATGGCGCCATTGGCTAGAGGGAGCCAGACACCCTATTACCGTGTTTACTGACCATAAAAATCTGGCCTACTTGGAGTCAGCCAAGCGTCTGAACCCGAGACAGGCCAGATGGTCTTTGTTCTTTTCAAGGTTTAATTTTGTTGTTACGTTCCGCCCTGGGGTTAAGAATGTGAAGGCAGATGCCCTGTCACGTTGTTTTCCGGGAGGTGGGAATTTTGAAGACCCGGGTCCCATTTTAGCTGAAGGTGTGGTGGTCTCTGCTCTTTTTCCTGAATTGGAGGCAGAGGTGCAGGCAGCCCAGTCAGAAGCTCCTGATCTTTGTCCTCCTGGGAGGTTGTTTGTGCCTCTCGCTTTAAGACACAAGATTTTTAAAGAACACCATGATACGGTCCTTGCTGGGCACCCGGGGACAAGAGCCACACTGGATCTCATTGCTCGGAGATTCTGGTGGCCTGCGCTTCGTAAGTCGGTTGAGGGTTTTGTGGCAGCTTGCGAGACTTGTGCTCGTGCCAAGATCCCTCACTCACGGCCATCAGGTCCTCTCCTTCCTTTGCCCATTCCTTCCCGTCCTTGGACACATCTGTCCATGGACTTCATAACGGACTTGCCTCGTTCCTCGGGGAAGTCTGTGATTCTGGTGGTGGTGGACCGTTTTAGCAAAATGGTGCACTTTATCCCTTTTCCCGGTTTGCCCAATGCTAAGACGCTGGCGCAGGCATTTGTTGACCACATTGTCAAATTGCATGGGATTCCTTCAGACATAGTCTCTGATAGGGGCACGCAGTTTGTTTCCAGATTCTGGAAGGCTTTCTGTTCTCGCTTGGGGGTTCGCTTGTCATTCTCTTCTGCTTTCCATCCGCAGTCGAATGGCCAGACAGAGCGTGTCAATCAGAATCTGGAGACATATCTGCGCTGTTTTGTGGCGGAGAATCAGGAGGATTGGTGTTCTTTTTTGTCCCTTGCTGAGTTTGCTTTAAATAACCGTCGTCAGGAGTCCACTGATAAGTCACCATTTTTTGGTGCATATGGGTTTCATCCGCAGTTTGGGACTTTCTCTGGAGAGGGCTCTTCTGGTTTGCCTGATGAGGACAGATTCTCCTCGTCTTTGTCATCTATTTGGCAAAAGATTCAGGATAATCTAAAGAACATGAGTGAGAGATATAAGCGTGTGGCGGATAAGGGACGTGTGCCTGGTCCGGACCTGAATGTTGGTGATTTGGTGTGGCTGTCTACCAAGAATATCAAATTGAAGGTTCCCTCCTGGAAGTTGGGTCCTAGGTTTATTGGGCCTTACAAGATCCTGTCTGTCATCAATCCTGTTGCCTACCGTCTTGATCTTCCTCAGACTTGGAAGATCCATAATGTTTTCCATAAGTCCTTATTGAAACCTTATGTTCAACCTATTGTACCCTCACCTTTGCCTCCTCCTCCGATTATGGTTGATGGGAATCTTGAATTTCAGGTCTCTAGGATTGTGGATTCTCGTCTTGTCCGCGGTTCCCTCCAGTACCTCGTTCATTGGGAGGGTTATGGTCCTGAGGAGAGGATGTGGGTCCCAGTGACGGACATTAAGGCCTCTCGCCTAATCAGGGCTTTCCATAGGTCCCATCCTGAGAAGGTGGGCCCTGAGTGTCCGGAGTCCACTCCTAGAGGGAGGGGTACTGTCACAACCAGACAGCTGAGAAGCTCTGACAGGAGCCGTTCAGATCCTCCCCCTTGAGTTTCTTTGTTTTGGTTTCTGTTCCTCACCTCGTTAGGCTATCTCAGCTGTCATGCAGTCAGACTCATTACCTCCCTTTAAATTCTTTCCCATAAGGTAGTAGGGTGCGGCTGATACAACTTCCTGGAATGTGTGTGCATGCTGTCCTCAGCTCCCAGCTCCCAGTCCACAGTCGTCTGCAGATAAGTTCTGTTTAAGTATTTATGATTTTCTGTTGTCTGGATCCAGGTGACCCTGACTCCCTCCGTGTCTGTGTAGGGAGCCGGTGGTCGTGTCCCCTCACTATTGTAGGGCCTTCAGGTTAAGATAGCCGAGGTACGTGGATATGCGCCCATTCACCTTTGGAGTGGTCGCATAGGCTGAGCAATAAGGGAGAGCGGCAGGTCGATTGCAGGGGTCTCCCTTTTTGTTCCTTAGTTGTGGATCCAGTGAGTCATCGTTTGTATTTGTATCATCTTGTTTCCTGTACACCATCCGTGACACCCACACTCCGTGAAGATATAAGTGAGGGACATGAACATGTGGAGTCACTATGGGTAGAGATACATGGAGCTAAAAACAACAATAAATTACTAATAGGAGTCTACTATAAACCACCTAATAAACCAGAGTCCACAGAAAATCTACTACTAAACGAGATAGACAAGGCGGCAAATCATAATGAGGTGGTTATCATGGGGGACTTCAACTACCCAGATATAGACTGGGAAACTGAAACTTGTATATCTCATAAAGGAAACAGATTCTTGGCAATAACCAAAGACAATTATCTCTCCCAACTGGTTCAGGACCCGACTAGAGGGACGGCCATACTGGACTTAATATTAACCAATAGACCTGACAGAACAACAGACGTGCAGGTTGGGGGACACCTGGGAAATAGTGACCATAAAGTAATAACCTTCCAATTATCATTCAAAAGAGCGTTTCTACAGGGAGGAACAAAAATACCAAACTTCAAAAAAGCTAAATTTAGCCAACTAAGAGAGGCCATAGGCCTAACTAACTGGGACAAAGTCCTCAAAAATAAAAATACAGCCAAAAAATGGGATATCTTTAAAAACATCCTAAAATCTCATTGTGAGAGGTACATACCGTATGGGAATAAAAGGTTAAGGAACAAAAAGAAACCAATGTGGATAAACAGAACTGTAAAGAAAGCAATAAATGACAAAAAGAAAGCATATAAAACACTAAAACAGGAGGGTAGCACGGAAGCACTGAAAAACTATAAGGAAAAAAACAGAACATGTAAAAAACAAATAAAAGCGGCCAAACTAGAGACCGAGAGATTAATTGCCAAAGAGAGTAAAACTAACCCTAAAATGTTCTTCAATTATATAAATGTTAAAAAGTATAAATCTGAAGGTGTCGGCCCTTTAAAGAGTAATGAGGGGGGAGTCGCAGAGAGCGACGAGGAGAAAGCAAAGCTGTTAAATATTTTTTCTCCAATGTATTCACTGAGGAAAATAAACTGTCAGATGAAATGCTGAATGTTGAAATAAATTCCCCATTAAAAGTGTCCTGTCTGACCCAGGAAGAAGTACAACAGCGACTTAAAAATATCAAAATAGACAAATCGCCAGGACCGGATGGCATACACCCCCGTATCCTAAGGGAATTAAGTAATGTCATAGCCAGACCCTTATTTCTGATATTTGCGGACTCTGTACTGACAGGGAATGTCCCACAGGATTGGCGCATGGCAAATGTGGTGCCAATATTCAAAAAGGGTCCAAAAACAGAGCCTGGAAACTATAGGCCGGTAAGTTTAACATCTGTTGTGGGTAAACTGTTTGAAGGTTTTCTGAGAGATGCTATGTTAGAGCATCTTAACGGAAATAAGCAAATAACGCCATATCAGCATGGCTTCGTGAGGGATCGGTCATGTCAAACTAATTTAATCAGTTTCTATGAGGAGGTAAGTTCTAGACTTGACAGCGGCGAATCAATGGATGTCGTGTATCTGGACTTCTCCAAAGCATTTGACACTGTACCGCATAAAAGGTTAGTATATAAAATGAGAATGCTCGGACTCGGAGAAAACGTCTGTAAGTGGGTAAGTAACTGGCTCAATGATAGAAAACAGAGGGTGGTTATTAACGGTACATACTCAGATTGGGTCACTGTCACTAGTGGAGTACCTCAGGGGTCAGTATTGGGCCCTATTCTCTTCAATATATTTATTAATGATCTTGTAGAAGGCTTGCATAGTAAAATATCAATTTTCGCAGATGACACTAAACTGTGTAAAGTAATTAACACTGAAGAGGACAGTATACTACTACAGAGGGATCTGGATAGATTGGAGGCTTGGGCAGATAAGTGGCAGATGAGGTTTAACACTGACAAATGTAAAGTTATGCACATGGGAAGGAATAATGCAAGTCACCCATACATACTAAATGGTAAAACACTCGGTAACACTGACATGGAAAAGGATCTAGGAATTTTAATAAACAGCAAACTAAGCTGCAAAAAACAGTGTCAGGCAGCTGCTGCCAAGGCCAATAAGATAATGGGTTGCATCAAAAGGGGCATAGATGCCCGTGATGAGAACATATTCCTACTACTTTACAAATCACTGGTCAGACCACACATGGAGTACTGTGTACAGTTCTGGGCTCCTGTGAACAAGGCAGACATAGCAGAGCTGGAGAGGGTCCAGAGGAGGGTAACTAAAGTAATAACTGGAATGGGGCAACTACAGTACCCTGAAAGATTATCAAAATTAGGGTTATTCACGTTAGAAAAAAGACGACTGAGGGGAGATCTAATTACTATGTATAAATATATCAGGGGGCAGTACAGAGATCTATCCCATCATCTATTTATCCCCAGGACTGTGACTGTGACGAGGGGACATCCTCTGCGATTGGAGGAAAGAAGGTTTGTACACAAACATAGAAAAGGGTTCTTTACGGTAAGAGCAGTGAGACTATGGAACTCTCTGCCTGAGGAGGTGGTGATGGTGAGTACAATAAAGGAATTCAAGAGGGGCCTGGATGTATTTCTGGAGTGTAATAATATTACAGGCTATAGCTACTAGAGAGGGGTCGTTGATCCAGGGAGTTATTCTGATTGCCTGATTGGAGTCGGGAAGGAATTTTTTATTCCCCTAAAGTGAGGAAAATTGGCTTCTACCTCACAGGGTTTTTTTGCCTTCCTCTGGATCAACTTGTAGGATGACAGGCCGAACTGGATGGACAAATGTCTTTTTTCGGCCTTATGTACTATGTTACTATGTTACTAAATATTCTCTCCTCTTTTACCTTGTTGATTCCCTTTATGTATTTAAAAGTTTCTATCATATCCCCTCTGTCTCGTCTTTCTTCCAAGCTATACATGTTAAGGTCCTTTAATCTTTCCTGGTAAGTTTTATCCTGCAATCCATGTACCAGTTTAGTAGCTCTTCTCTGAACTCTCTCCGAAGTATCAATATCCTTCTGGAGATATGGTCTCCAGTACTGAGCACAATACTCCAAATGAATTCTCACTAGTGCTCTGTAGATCGGCATGAGCACCTCCCTCTTACTACTGGTAATTCTTCTCCCTATACACCCAAGCATTCTGCTAGCATTTCCTGCTGCTCTATGACATTGTCTGCCTACCTTTAAGTCTTCTGAAATAATGACCCCTAAATCTCTTTCCTCAGATACTGAGGTTAGGACTGTATCACTGATTTTATATTCTGCTCTTGGGTTTTTATGCCCCAGGTGCATTATCTTGCACTTATCAACATTAAATTTTAGTTGCCAGATTTCTGACCATTCCTCTAGTTTTCCTAAATCCTTTTCCATTTGGTGTATCCCTCCAGGAACATCAACCCTGTTACAAATCTTTGTGTCATCAGCAAAAAGACACACCTTACCATCGAGGCCTTCTGCAATTTCGCTGATAAAGATATTAAACAATATGGGTCCCAGAACAGATCCCTGAGGTACCCCACTGGTAACAAGACCTTGATCTGAATATACTCCATTGACTAAAACCCTCTGTTGCCTGTCCCTCAGCCACTGCCTAATACATTCAACAATATGGGAGTCCAAGCCCAAAGACTGCAATTTATTGATAATCCTTCTATGTGGGACAGTATCAAAAGCCTTACTAAAGTCTAGATAAGCGATGTCTACTGCACCTCATCCATCTATTATTTTAGTCACCCAATCAAAAAAATCAATAAGATTAGTTTGACATGATCTCCCTGAAGTAAACCCATGCTGTTTTTCAACTTTCAATCCATGGGATTTTAGATGTTCCACAATCCTCTCCTTAAGTATGGTTTCCATTAATTTCCCCACTATTGATGTCAGGCTTACTGGCCTATAGTTGCCCGATTCCTTCCTACTACCTTTCTTGTGAATGGGCACAACATTTGCTCATTTCCAATCTTCTGGGTCGACTCCTGTTGCCAGTGATTGGTTAAATAAATCTGTTAATGGTTTTGCTAGTTCACCGCTGACTTGCTAGACAGCTGACTTAGAACCTCTTCCTCTGTAAAGACACATGCATCAAAAGATTCATTAGTCTTCTTTCCTAACTAAGGTCTTTTTCCTTCATTTTCCTATGTAAAAACTGAACAGAAGTATTCATTGAGGCAGTCAGCTAGTTCTTTATCTTCTTCCATATACCGTCCTTCTTTTGTTTTTAATTTGGTAATTCCTTGTTTTAGTTTCCTTTTTTCATTTATGTATCTGAAGAATGCCTTATCGCCTTTTTTCCCTGACTGAGCTAATTTCTCTTCTGCCTGTGCTTTAGAAGGTCTTATAACTTGTTTGGCCTCTTTCTGCCTAATCTTATAAATTTGCCTGTCATCCTCTTTTTTTTTTTATAATTCCTAAATGCTATCTTTTTTGTTTTTAATGATTTTGGCCACTTCTGCTGAGTACCACAGTGGTCTATTCCTTTTTTTTGCTTTTACTGACAAGCCTAATGCAATTTTCTGTTGCCTTCAATAGTGCCACTTTTAAGTAGTCCCATTTCTCCTGGACTCCAATGAAACTGTTCCAATCTGATAGGGACTTGTATACCACTAATCTAGTTTTAGAAAAGTCAGTTTTTCTAAAATCTAAAACTTTTGTTTTTGTGTGGTGTGACTCAGTCACTGTACTTATAGTAAACCACCCTGACTGGTGGTCACTAGATCCCAAGCTTTCCCCTACAGTAATATCATATACCAAATTCCCATTTGTGAATACTAAATCTAAAATGGCCCCCTTCCGGGTTGGCTCCTCAACTACTTGCTGTAGAGATAATCCCAGTAGGGAATTTAGAATATCTGTACTCCTGGCGGAACTAGCTATTTTGGTTTTCCAGTTTACATTAGGAAGATTGAAGTCTCCCATAATGATTACTTCCCCCTTCAATGTCATTTTAGCTATTTCCTCAACTAGTAGATCATCTAATTCTTTGACTTGGCTAGGTGGTCTATATATCACACCTACACGAGTTACCTTATGATTATCAAGCTGCAAGGTAACCTAAACTGAGCACTTGGAGGAGGAGCCTCTGCAACATATACAAACATAACAGCCCTACGGACCTAGACTGAACAACAAACAATCAGTATGGCAAAAGATGGTAAAAATAGAAGACAGGAACGTTCTCACCCGGTTGTGGATGTGGATCAAGGGTTCTCTCAAAGGTTCTTGAGGAAGAGGACGGACCTGTGTAGATGATGCGCCATCCGTCCGGATACCTGACCCTGTTGGGGCGGAATCCCTAATAAACCCTAAAGCACCCTCTTCAGGGTTTATTAGGGATTCTGCCCCAACAGGGTCAGGTATCCGGACGGGGACGCTCCTTGCGGGGCAAGTTCCCCGTATAGATAGGTAGGGCGTACTAGCCCCTGCCCCTCACTTGGGGTTGTTTAGGGTTATCTGACCCCACCACCCTACTACATACAGGGGCACCAACGCCTGTTTTCTCCAGTATGGCGCATCATCTACACAGGTCCGTCCTCTTCCTCAAGAACCTTTGAGAGAACCCTTGATCCACATCCACAACCGGGTGAGAACGTTCCTGTCTTCTATTTTTACCATCTTTATCTGATTGTTTGTTGTTCAGTCTAGGCCCGTAGGGCTGTTATGTTTGTATATGTTGCAGAGGCTCCTCCTCCAAGTGTCCACCTATTTTAGATTCGCTCACATTAAATGTTAAGTTTTACCCCTCTGTCCCCTAGGGGATCAGTATATAACTACTACAATTTTTGGGAGTAAATAGGTCCGGTCGTCAAACCTGGCCTCTGTGTTTTTCGTAACCTAAACTGACTCTAAATTATTCTCGCTAACTTGTATCAAATTAGATTTTATGCTATCTTTCACATACAGGGCCACCCCTCCCCCCTTCTTGCCTTCTCTGTCTTTCCTGTATAGAGAGAACCCTGGTTTTGTTATATCCCAGTCATTACTCCCCTTGAACCACGTCTCAGTAACAGCCACTACATCTATATTCTCAGATGCCATTATAGCCTCAAGTTCATTGATCTTATTCCCTAAACTGTGAGCATTTGTAGACAAGAATCTGAGCTTGTCATTTCTTAACCTTTGTGCTACTGGCATCTTCTGGCATTATTCCGGGGGGCAGTTGGACTGCTGGATTATCACTCTTTTGCCCCCCTTTCCTAGCTTAAATGCTCCTTAGCAAATACTTGGAACTGTTCACTGAGGACATTCGTTCCCTTGAGAGAAAGAAGAAAGATGCAAATCATCTTTCTTGTACAGTTCTTTTCCATTCCAACAAGAGCTAACATGAGACACAAAGCCAAACCCTTGGTTCAGACACCATTCACCAAGCCATACATTGAATTCCTTAATGCGCATCTTCCTGTCATGCTGAAGGTTATGCACAGGCAAAACTGCAGAGAATGAAACAGTTGATGCAACCTCCCGTATATCCTTTCTAAGTGTGTGAAAAGCTTCTTTCACCTTTGAAACCTCATTGCAAGCCAGATCGTTTGTCTCAAGATGGCAATAACATCGACTTCCCTTTCCTGCTTTGCTTGCCTAACAATATTAAGGATCCGTCGTCTATCCCTGCTAGCGGTAGCACCAGGGAGACATCTCACAACACCATTCTCCTCAAACTTCACACCTCTTATGATGGAATCGCCCACCAACAGCTGTCTACTATCAATCCTCACCTTCTCCTTTTTGTCTTTGGCTGCAGTCTTGCATACTTTAGGCATGGGAGATGATTGTTTTGTCACCCACTGTGCTTGAGCCATCCTCCATGTTGCTCTTGTACTCTGAAAGTGCTGCAAATGAATTATGGAGAGCCACAGACTGTGGGACATGTCTTCTATCCACAACTCTCAGTCTACCAGAACCTACAGTAACCTATCTTCCATTTCTAGGGGGCCTCTGTGGCAGTGGCATTGCAATGTTCTCAGCCTGAGTTTGGTTAATGGTTAATTTACAAATCTCATATTTCAAAAAGGTAATTTCCTGCTGCATTATGGAGAGCTGTCTACAGATCAGACAGTATCCAAACCTCTGAAGAGTGGAACCTGAAATAAAAGCACAACAATTCCTGCACAGAACCAGGTCTGCCATTGTGCTGAGGTGGGATAGTAACGCTGAGAATGGCGTTATCGGCACTGGCCATGTTGGTGGAGTACTCGAAACAGCGCAAAAAGGAACACTGGTCTCGCATGGAGGCCCAGTCATTGGTGGTGAAGTGGTGCTGTATCGCGCGTACTGCAGCTGAAACTCCACTATCGCCTGCTGCTGCTCGCACAGTCTGGGCTTGAGGCTGACTGGCACAAACCACTCATTGGTCTGTTGTTCAAGGCCCGTCCACAGCTCCTGCGTGGTGTGGGGTTTGTCCCCTAAACAGATAAGTTTTAAAACTGCGTGCTGTCGTTTACCCCTGACTGTGCTGAAGTTGGTGGTGAAGGTGTTATGCTGACCGGATGAGGAGCTGGTAGAGGAGGAGGAAGCAGATTAGGAAGAGGAAGCAACAGGAGGCAAACTGAAGCGCCCTGCAATCCTCGGTGGTGGAAGGACATGCTCCAAACTGCTATCTGCCTCAGGCCCAGCAGCCACTGCATTTACCCCATTTTGTCCTCTACTTGGTTGTGAAGGGAAGGGATGACAACTTGAAAAGTAGTGGCGGCTGGGCACGACATACTGTGGGAAAGCCACCGCCATAAGGCCTTTAAAACTATCCGTCTCCATCAGACAGAATAACAGCATTTCGAAGGCCAGTAATTTAGAAATGCTGGCATTCAGGGCTAGTGATCGTGGGTGATTAGGGGGTTCTTCCTCTTCCTCTCCAGCTTTTGGGATATGGAGAGCTAAACGCTTCCGTGGGACATTGTGGAGATGCTTGGTGACCCAGGTGGTGGTGTTGCTGGCAGATCCTCTGTTTGCAGGGTGCCAGGTGGGAAGCAGGAGGAGCCAGAGACCTTTCTTGGTTTTTGAGGTGTCTACTCCACTGCAGCTCGTGCTTTGCACTTAAATGCCTGGTCATGCAGGTTGTGCTCAGGTTGAGAACGTTTATGCCTCGCTTCAGGCTCTGAATGCACAGTGTGCAAACCACTCAAGTCTTGTCATCAGCACATTGTCTGAAGAACTGCCACGCCAGGGAACTCCTTGGAGCTGGCTTTGGTGTGCTCGGTCCCTTGCTGCGGTGGGCAGTAGGAGGCGTACTGTCTAGAGGACGGCCGCTCCGCTTTTGCACCCTGCTCCCTCTTCTGCTGTGCTGGTGGCTCTGTGCGACCACCGCCTCTTTCTCCGAACTACATCGGTCACTCGCATGACCTTGAATCCATGTGGGGTCCAGGACCTCATCGTCCTCCACATCATCTTCCACCCAGTCTTCACCCCTGCCTTCCTTGTCGGTCTGCACACTTTCGAAAGCCCCAGCAGTTGGCACCTGTGTTTCGTCATCATCTGAGACGTTCTGCGATGGTCCTCCCATGTACTCATCTTGAAAGATAAGTGGTTGGGCATATTCCACTTCTGGGGCAGGGCTAGGTGGATGGCCCTGAGAAACCCTGCTAACAGAGTCATCAATAAGCAGAAGAGACTGCTGCATGACTTTGGGGCTCAGACGGCTTGGCTGATTTGCAAGGGGGTAAGGTGAAAGACTGATGGACATCGGCTGCAGGTGCCAACTGTGGTCTTTCAGCAGGAGACTGGGTGGGAGACAATGTGAAGGAACTGGATCCACTGTCAGCAACCCAATCTACTATCGCCTGTACTTGTTAAAGCCTAACCATTCGTAGAGCAGCATTAGGCCCGACCAAATACTGCTGCAGGATTTGTCGCCTACTCGCACCTGAGGAAGGGGTTTTACTTGTGCGTGTAGCTGGAACAGATCGACCACGTCCTCTCCATGCAACAGGAGCTCCACCAGCAGCACCACGACCTGGGTGACGTCCCTTATTTGATGCTCTCCTCATATTTTTCTAATTTAGGATCTTGCCCTAAATGGGTGTTTAATTAATAGTAGAATAGAACCTCAGTATGTAAAGGGTGTATCTCACACGGTCTGAACCAGTGTAGGCCTGAATTAAATATTTCTTTGCCCAAAATGGCTGTATTTCAAATGGCTGTATTTCAAATGCCTGATTCAAACCCCTGTATGTAGAGGGGGTATCTCACACAGTCTGAACCAGTGTAGGCCTGAATTAAATATTTCTTTGCCCAAAATGGCTGTATTTTAAAAGGCTGTATTTCAAATCCCTGAATCAAACCCCTGTATGTAGAGGGGGTATCTCACACGGTCTGAACCAGTGTAGGCCTGAAGTAAATATTTCTTTGCCCAAAATGGCTGTATTTCAAATCCCTGAATCAAACCCCTGTATGTAGAGGGAATATCTCACAGGGCCTGAACCAGTGTAGGCCTGAAGTATTTATTTGCACAAAATGGCTGTATTTCAAATGGCTGTATTTCAAATCCCTGATTCAAACCCCTGTATGTAGAGGAGGTATCTCACACGGTCTGAACCAGTGTAGGCCTGGAGTAAATATTTATTTGCCCAAAATGGCTGTATTTCAAATCTCTGAATCAAACCCCTGTATTTAGAAGGGGTATCTCACACGGTCTGAACCAGTGTAGGCCTAAATTAAATATGTATTTGCCCAAAATGGCTGTATTTAAAATGGCTGTATTTAAAATCCCTGAATCAAAACCCCTGCATGTAGAGGGGGTATCTCACACGGTCTGAACCAGTGTAGGCCTGAAGTAAATATTTCTTTGCCCAAAATGGCTGTATTTTAAATCCCTGAATCAAACCACTGTATGTAGAGGGAGTATCTCACAGGGCCTAAACCAGTGTAGGCCTGAAGTAAATATTTATTTGCCCAAAATGGCTGTATTTCAAAAGGCTGTATTTCAAATCCCTGAATCAAACCCCTGTATGTAGACTGGGTATCTCACACGGTCTGAACCAGTGTAGGCCTGAAGTAAATATTTATTTGCCCAAAATGGCTGTATTTCAAATGCCTGATTCAAACCCCTGTATGTAGAGGTGGTATCTCGCATGGTCTGAACCAGTGTAGGCCTGAAGTAAATATTTCTTTGCCCAAAATTGCTGTATTTCTAATAGCTGTATTTCAAATGCCTGATTCAAACCTTTGTATGTAGAGAGAGTATCTCACACGGTCTGAACCAGTGTAGGCCTGAAGTAAATATTTATTTGCCCAAAATGGCTGTATTTCAAATGCCTGATTCAAACCCCAGTATGTAGAGGGGGTATCTCACACAGTCTGAACCAGTGCAGGCCTGAATTAAATATTTCTTTGCCCAAAATGGCTGTATTTCAAATGGCTGTATTTCAAATCCCTGAATCAAACCCCTGTATGTAGAGGGTGTATCTCACACGGCCTGAACCAGTGTAGGCCTAAATTCAATATTGGTGCACTAAATGGCGGTATTTAAAATCTCTGAATGTAACCCAAATGTATTAAGGATGTATCTCACAATGACATCTGCATCAAAGGTTTCTAAATTTTTGGTTCCCAAATGAGTGTTTGTTTAACAACTGAATTTGACAGCAGTATATAGGCCTGTAATTTCACACGTGCTGATGCTGCAAGGCCTGAAAATAGTGTTTTTTGTCAAAAAGTGTGTTTTTCAAACCCCAGAAATTGATAGGGTGTATTTCTAGCTTAAATTGTACACTGACTAATCCAGATGTTATAGATTGTCAAAAAACATATTTTTTTGGTAACAGAATATGAAAGCTGTATATATTAAACTTGAATTTAACACTTGCAGATATGGAAAATACTGTTTATTGAAAAAAAATGTGTGTTTTTTGAACCCCAGAAAATAATGGGTATATTTCTAGCTTAACCCCTTCCCGACCGCAATCTGTATATATACGTGATAGCTGCACATACCCGTGTAGCTATCACGTATATAGACGTCATGGCAGCTCTTTAATCCAAGCGCTGCAAAGCGCTTGGATTAAAGCTTCTGCCCCTGTCCTGCTGCTGTCACGGACAGCATACAGTTCAGTAATGCCGGCAAGGGACCAATCAGAGTGGCCCCTTGCCGACAATCGATCCGATTGGTTAGTCTGTGCAGACTAACCAATCAGATCGCGGCAGTGAAAAAATGCTGGTTTCAGGCTCTGATCTGCGCTCTGCAGATCAGAGCCTGAAATCAGGTAATGTGTCCTGGTGCCCCCCCCTCCCCGATCTGTGCCCCCCATCTGTGCCCCTTCAAGCCCCCCCTTGTGTCCGCCTGCCGCTGAATCTATCCGCTGCTTATCTCCTGCCTCCTGCGGTCCGCCCCCTCCCCGCCCCATACATTCCTCCTGCTGGCCGTGACACCCCCCCTTTCCAGCGCTGCCACTATGCCCCCATGCCGTGTGGTCCCCCTGCTGTGTGTGATGGCGGCGGCTCCATTCCTGAGCCGCGGCCATCAGCAGAGAGTGTCAGCTCTATGCTGACACTCTGCTGTAACCCCATAGATGCCGCTGCAGCGGCATCCATGGGGTTAATAGAGGGAGGGGGCTCCCTCTCTCCACCATCGGGGCTGCTACGCTGCGATTGCAGTGCCCGATGGTTGCCATGGCAACCGGACGCTTTGCAAAAGCGTCCGCTGTTGCCACCTACAGGGCATCTGAATGTATTATACTTTGCAATGCAAGAGCATTGCAAAGTATAGTACAGCCATCAGCCCCACTGGATCTTCAAGATCCAAGAGGGACTTGATAAAAAAAAAGTGAAAATAATAAAAGTAAAAATAAATAAATGAATAAAAATGTAAAATTAAAAAAAGAAATAGCTTTTTCCTATAAAAAATGAAAAAAAAATATAATACACATATTAAGTATCACCGCGTCCGTAACGACCGTCTCTATAAATATATCACATGATAGACCGCGTCCGATAAACACCATAAAAAAAAAGTGTAAAAAAAGCCATTTTTGTCACCTTACATCACAAAAAGTGCAACAGCAAGCGATCAAAAAGGCTTATGACCCCCAAAATAGTACCAATCAAACCGTTACCCCATCCCGCAAAAAATTATACCCTATTTAAGACAATCACCCAAAAAATTAAAAATCTATGGCTCTCAGACTATAGAGACACTAAAACATCATTTTTTTGGTTTCAGAAATGCTATTATTGTGCAAAACTTAAATAAATAATAAAAAGTATACATATTAGGTATTGCCACGTCCGTAACGATCTGCTCTATAAAACTGTCACATTACCTAACCCCTCAGATAAATGCTGTTAAAATAAATAAATAAAAACTGTTCCAAAACAGCCAATTTTTTGGTCACCTTGCCCCATAAAGTGTAATAATAAATGATCAAAAAATCCTATGTACCCAAAAATGGTACCAAAAAAAACCTCAACTCTTTCTGCAAAAAACGAGCCTCTGCACAAGACGATCGGCAGAAAAATAAAAAACATATGGCGTTCAGAAAATGGAGACACAAAAACATTATTTCTTTTTCAAAATTGCTTTATTATGTAAAACCAGTGCTTGAAGTGGGCCGGAACGCGGCGGTACTCAGTACCGCCACTTCCAAAAATTGCCCTGGAGAGTACCAGCACCTCTCCGTGCGCCCAGTACGTGGGTTTCCGGTACCGGAGCGCAGCGGAGAGCTGGCAGTATCTCCTCCCTAATGTCGTTGGCTGGGCAGCTAGTGGAGGGGGGCGGGTCGTTGCAGAGTACGGCTCAGGCTGGCGCAGGCAGGGAGTTGACCTCACGTTAGGTGACGTCAACTCCTTCCCGCGCGCCTGTGACTGAGGAGCGATCAGTGCGGCGACCAGTGACTGGTCCTCCTTGGAGTCAGGAGTCGGACGGTGCAGCAAAGAACATCGACTTTGCTTTGGAATCCAACTTCTGAAGAGTACTGGTGAGTGACAGGCACCCCCCCTCCCCCCACACACATTAGTTCCTCTCTGTACCAGTACCCCCCCCCCCCCCTGGCAGGGGGGTACTGGTACAGAGAGGAATTAATGTGTGTGATGAGGGGGGGGGGGTCTGATGTGCAGGGGGGTACTGGTACAGAGAGGAACGAATGTGCGGTGGTGGGGGGGGGGGGTACTGGTACATAGAGGAACTAATATATATGTGTCTGATGGGTGGGTCTGATGTGTAGGGGGCCCCTGCACATCAGACCCCCCCATCACACACATATATATTAGTTCCTCTATGTACCAGGACCCCCCCCCCACCACCGCACATTCGTTCCTCTCTGTACCAGTACCCCCCTGCACATCAGACCCCCCCCCCCTCATCACACACATTAGTTCCTCTCTTTACCAGTACCCCCCCCCACCACCACCACACATTAGTGCCTCTCTGTACCAGTACCCCTCTGCACATCAGACCCCCCATCACACACATATATATTAGTTCCTCTATGTACCAGTACCCCCCCCCCCCCACCACCGCACATTCGTTCCTCTCTGAACCAGTACCCCCCTGCACATCAGACCCCCCCCTCATCACACACACACACACACATTAATTCCTCTCTGTACCAGTACCCCCCTGGCAGGGGGGTACTGGTACAGAGAGGAATTAATGTGTGTGTGTGTGATGAGTGGGGGGGGGGTCTGATGTGCAGGGGGGTACTGGTACAGAGAGGAACGAATGTGCGGTGGTGGGGGGGGTACTGTACTGGTACATAGAGGAACTAATATATATGTGTGTGATGGGGGGGTCTGATGTGCAGGGGGGGGGAGCACCGGCGCCTAATAAAGTACCGGCACCTCTTTTGGCCCACTTAAAGCACTGTGTAAAACTGAAACAAACAAAGAAAGTAGACATATTTGATATCATTGTGTCCGTAGCAACCTGCTCTATAAAAATAGCACATGATCTACCCTGTCAGATGAATCTTGTAATAAAAAAATAAAAAAAACTGTGCCAAAACAGTTACCTTGCCTCACAAAAAACTTAATATAGAGCAATTAAAAATCATATGTACCCCAAAATAGTACCAATAAAACTGGCACCTTATCCCCTAGTTTCCAAAATAGGGTCACTTTTTGGGAGTTTCTACTGTATGGGTGCATCAGGGGGGCTTTAAATGGGACATGGCATCAAAAACCAGTTTAGTAAAATCTGCCTTCCAAAAACCGTATGGCGTTCCTTTCCTTCTGCGCCCTGCTGTACGCCCTTACATCAGTTTACGACCACATGTGGGGTGTTTCTGTAAACCGCAGAATCAGGGTAATAAATGTTGAGTTTTGTTTGGCTGTTAACCCTCAATGTGTTAAAGAAAAAAATGTAATAAAAAGTGAAATTTAGAAATTTCATCTCCATTTTCCTTGAATTCTTGTGGAACACCTAAAGGGTTAACAAAGTTTGTAAAATCTGTTTTGAGTAACTTGAGGGGTGTAGTTTCTACAATGGGGTCATTTATGGGGGGTTTCCACTATGTAAGCCCCACAAAGTGACTTCAGACCTGAACCTGGTCCTTAAAAAGTGGGTTTTGGAAATTTGAAGAATTGCTTCTAAACTTCTAAGCCTTCTAACGTCCTAAAAAAATAAAATGACATTTCCAAAATGATACCAACATAAAGTAGACATATCTGAAATGTTAAGTAGTAAATATTTTATTAGGTATGACTTTTTGTTTTAGAAGCAGAGAAATTGAAATTTAGAAAATTGTGATTTTTTATTTTTTTTCATAAATAATGGTGAACTATATTGACTCAAATTTATGACTATCATGAAGTACAATATATGTCACGAGAAAACAATCTCAGAATGGCTTGGATAAATAAAAGTGTTCCAAAGCAATTATCACATAAAGTGACGCCTGTCAGATTTGTAAATTTTGACCTGGACACTGGGGCATTAATGACCCTTGGTCATAAAAGGGTTAAATTGCACACTGACTAATCAAGATTTTGTAGATTGCCAAAAAAAGTGTTTTTTTTGGTAACAGAATATGAAAGCTGTATATATTAAACTTGAATTTAACACTTGCAGATATGGAAAATACTGATTTTTGAAGAAAAAAAATGTGTGTTTTTCAAACCCCAGAAATTGATGGGGGCATTTCTAGCTTAAATTGCACACTGACTAATCCAGATGTCATAGATTGTCAAAAAAGTATTTTTTTGGTAACAGAATATGAAAGCTGTATAGATTAAACTTGAATTTAACACTTGCAGATATGGAAAATACTGTTTATTAAAAAAAAAGGTGTGTTTTTCAAACCCCAGAAAATGATGGGGGTATTTCTAGCTTAAATTGCACTTTGACTAATCCAGATGTTGTAGATTGCCAAAAAAGTGTTGTTTTTTTTAACAGACTATGAAAGCTGTATATATTAAACTTGAATTTAACACTTGCAGATCTGGAATATACTGTTTTTTTAAGAAAAAAAAGTGTGTTTTTAAAACCCCAGAAAATGATGGGTGTATTTCTACCTTAAATTGCACACTGACTAATCCAGATGCTGTAGTTTGCCCCAAAAAATGGTCATTTGCAATGTTCCAAAAGCTCAGATGCAGTGCTGGTGCACTGAGCTTGCATAAAATGGTCGCTGCTGCCACCCACCTAACAAACAGAATTATAAAAGTGTGATGGCTTCTATGGTCAGACAGTTAACCGCTTGTTGATTGGCTGCTGTGCAGCCTTTCAAAAAGCGGCAAGAAAGCGGCGAACACCGAACCCAAACTTTTACGGAAATGTTCGGGTTCGGGTCCGGGGCCAAAAAATCTTAAAGTTCGGTACGAACCCTACTGATGACCAATCCGGGACTGTGGAGCGACACCCAGGACTCCTGCCGATCAGCATCGGTGCTCCTGTGAGTGTTACATTCTTCTCTCTGCTCACCAAGCACAGTGCTGTTTATTGTATAGCGGCTGTGCTTGGTATCGCGCTTAGTCTCATTGAATAAATTAGGGCTGAGTGCAATACCAAGCACAGCCACTATACTATGTACTGCTCTGTACTTGGTAAGCTGCGAGAAGACCACGATGCTGACAGGACCACCTGTGCCTTCTCAAACAGCTGATCACCAAGGGTCTCAGGTGTCGGACCCCCACCAATCAGATCCTGATGACCTATCCTGAGGATAGATCATTAGTATCAAAATCCTGGACAACCCCATTTAAGCCTCTCATTAAGGCCTCTTGCACACGAACATCGTGTGCCCGTTGCAGTATTGCGGCCCACATACGGCGGGTCCACAATACACGGGCACCGGCCAGTATGCACTCCGCATCACGACTGCGGACCCATTCACTTGAATGTATCCGCAATCATGGAGATGTGGAACCACGGATGGGAACTCCACGGAAGCACTACGGAATGCTTCTGCACCGCAAAAAAATAGAACTTGTTCTATTTTTTTGTGGTGCGGACGGACCACAGACCCATTCAAGTTGAATGGGTCTCGATCCGTCGCGGTCACCGCACGGACGTTGCCTGTGCATTGTGGACGTGACATCCTAAAACATTTAATGTGAAAATGGCTTAATGTAGCTTAATGTACCATAATGTGCCTAAACCTCAATCAATTGCCTTGAAACTTTGCACAACCTAATTTCCCAGCTTCCCAAACCTGTCCTGGAAGTTACATGGATTTTGGATACCCACGAGGCAAATGAGTGACATTTAGCTTGTTTTTTGGGAAGCTTAATATGGCTTAACGTACAAAAAACAACTCATATGTTAACAAATTTCCCCCAAACTTCTTATCCTACTAGACTCTCTCTATGCCAACATATTCTGAAGATTTGGGGTCATTTGATAAAACATACCAAAAGTTATTCACATTAAACAATTTTATTCCTTTTTGAAAACATTTAGCTTAATGTAAAAAGAGCTTAAAGGGTTTCTATCACTTCGTATGACATAATTAGCTGTCAGACACTAGCGATCTGCTAGTGTCTGCTCTGGCCAACCATCCTACTATAATCACTTGTGGGGCAGCGGTTTTGCTAAAAAACTAACTTTTATAAATATGCTAATGAGCCTCTAGGTGCTATGTGGGCGTCATTAGCACCTAGAGGCTCCGTCTACCTTCATACACAGCCGCCGCCCAGCGCGTCCCTCCAGCCCGCCCATGTCCTCCTCCGTGTGACGCAGCGGCCGAATTCTCGCGCATGCGCCGTGCGCGGCTGTATTCGGCGCATTTGAGATGTCTGAGCTCGGAGCGGTCAGACATTCAATGCGCATGCGCGGATGTATTCGGCGCATGCGCATTGAATGTCTGACCGCTCCGAGCTCAGACATCTCAAATGCGCCGAATACAGCCGCGCACGGCGCATGCGCTAGAATTCAGCCGCTGCGTCACACGGAGGAGGACATGGGCGGGCTGGAGGGACGCGCTGGGCGGCGGCTGTGTATGAAGGTAGACGGAGCCTCTAGGTGCTAATGACGCCCACATAGCACCTAGAGGCTCATTAGCATATTTATAAAAGTTAGTTTTTTAGCAAAACCGCTGCCCCACAAGTGATTATAGTAGGATGGTTGGCCAGAGCAGACACTAGCAGATCGCTAGTGTCTGACAGCTAATTATGTCAGACGAAGTGATAGAAACCCTTTAATGTACCATTATGTGCCTAAACCTCAATCAATTGCCTTGAAACTATGCAGAACCTAAGTTCCCAGCTTCCCAAACCTATCCTAGAAGTTTCATGGATTTTGGCTACCGACAAGGCAAATGAGTGACATTAAGCTTGTTTTTGGGGAGCTTAATGTTGCTTATTGTCAAAAAACAACTTCCTATACTACTAGACTCTCTCTATGCCAACATATTCTGAAGATTTTGGGTAATTTTAGAAAACATACCATAAACTACTGCTTGGGGCTACAGCCTGTATGAAGAGGACACATTTTGGGTCACTCAGAACAAGTGTAGTGATTTTTTGGATAACTTATGGTGCCTCTTTTGCAGGCTGATATACAGTCAGGTCCATAAATATTGGGACATCGACATAATTATAACATTTCTGGCTCTATACACCACCAAGATGAATTTGAAATGAAATGAACAAGATGTGCTTTAACTGCAGACTGTCAGCTTTAATTTGAGGGTATTTACATCCAAATCAGGTGAACGGTGTAGTAATTACAACAGTTTGCATATGTGCCTCCCACTTGTTAAGCGACCAAAAGTAATGGGACAGAATAATAATCATAAATCAAACTTTCACTTTTTAATAATTGGTTGCAAATTCTTTGCAGTCAATTACAGTCTGAAGTCTGGAACGCATAGACATCACTAGACGCTGGGTTTTATCCCTGGTGATGCTCTGCCAGGCCTCTACTGCAACTGTCTTAATTTCCTGCTTGTTCTTGGGGCATTTTACCTTCAGTTTTGTCTTCAGCAAGTGAAATGCATGCTCAATCGGATTCAGGTCAGGTGATTGACTTGGCCATTGCATAACATTCCACTTCTTTCCCTTAAAAAACTCTTTGGTTGCTTTTGCAGTATGCTTTGGGTCATTGTCCATCTGCACTGTGAAGCGCCGTCCAATGTGTTCTGAAGCATTTGGCTGAATATTTGCAGATAATATTGCCCGAAACACTTCAGAATTCATCCTGCTGCTTTTGTTAGCAGTCACATCATCAATAAATATAAGCGAACCAGTTCCATTGGCAGCCATACATGCCCACGCCATGACACTAGACCACCATGCTTCACTGATGAGGTGGTATGATTAGGATCATGAGCAGTTCCTTTCCTTCTCCATACTCTTCTCTTCCCATCACTCTGGTACAAGTTGATCTTGGTCTCATCTGTCCATAGGATGTTGTTCCAGAACTGTAAAGGCTTTTTTAGATGTCGTTTGGCAAACTCTAATCTGGCCTTCCTGTTTTTGAGGCTCACCAATGGTTTACATCTTGTGGTGAACCCTCTGTATTCACTCTGGTGAAGTCTTCTCTTGATTGTGGACTTTGACACACATACACCTACCTCCTGGTGAGTATTCTAGATCTGGCCAACAGTTGTCAAGGGTGTTTTCTTCACCAAGGAAATAATTCTTCGGTCATCTACCACAGTTGTTTTCAGTGGTCTTCCGGGTCTTTTGGTGTTGCTGAGCTCACTGGTGCATTCCTTCTTTTGAAGAATGTTCCAAACAGTTGTTTTGGCCACGCCTAATGTTTTTGCTATCTCTCTGATGGGTTTGTTTTGTTTTTTCAGCCTAATGATGGCTTGCTTCACTGATAGTGACAGCTCTTTGGATCTCATCTTGAGTGTTGACAGCAACAGATTCCAAATGCAAATAGCACAATTGAAATGAACTCTGGACCTTTTATCTGCTCATTGTAATTGGGATAATGATGGAATAACACACACCTGGCCATGGAACAGCTGAGAAGCCAATTGTCCCATTACTTTTGGTCTCTTAACAAGTGGGAGGCACATATGTAAACTGTTGTAATTCCTACACCGTTCACCTGATTTGGATGTAAATACCCTCAAATTATAGCTGACAGTCTGCAGTTAAAGCACATCTTGTTTGTTTCATTTCAAATCCATTGTGGTGGTGCATAGAGCCAAAAATGATAGAATTGTGTCAATGTCCCAATATTTATGGACCTGACTGTACATAATTCTGATATAGATATACATACATATATATATAAATATATATATATGTAGTTAAGGCTGCCGTGCAGCCTGTATTTGTGGGAGGGGCAGAGGCCACGCCCCTTGGCTATATTAACCCCCTCGCAGGTCAGGGGACGGGACGTGCGGCCAGGTACCTGGATCGTCCGGTCACGTCTGGTTCCTGCACGTCCCGCGCCTTCAATCCTCGAGCCGGGTAAGTATGGGATCGGCTTCTCGTCTCAGGTAAGCTATATCCGTTGCCTGTTCCGGGTCGGATTATTACCTCGTGCGGGGGGCGGCATACGGCGGTTCAAGGCTCATCACCACGGGGACGGCACATCCACGCGGGGGGGTTGGGGGCCGGAGCTCCGCTCACCTCCTGGTCCAGCCGGCCGGCACTGTCAGCCGAGGGCGTGTGTGTGTGTGTTCCGGGGGGCGGCCGCGGGTGCCGGTTGCTAGGCACGCCGGCAGCGCCGCCCCTGGTAACGCGCTCTTTGGTTTCTCATAACCCGCCGGGGGTCATGGTGAATGGCAGTAGCGCATGTAGGCCAGCGCGTGCTGTTCCTAGGCACGTGGCTGGTTTCCATGGGAACTGGACAAACTGTTTAAGCCTGTTGAGCTGAGGCATGTGTAATAACAGGCGGCAAATGCTGGTTTTGAAAGGTAAGAATTCACGGTAATTGTGGCTTTGATGTTTGCCTTATATTGCGCCCCACAACTTGAGTCAATACCAGTCACGGGGTTCATTTGTATATGGTGCTGCGAATGGCTGCCTGCACGCCACGTGACAAGCCTTACAACTATGGCAGTGTCTTCAATCATGTGGCCGTGCAGTGTGGAGCAATATATATAAATCTTCTGTGACGGGTGTTGCTTCTTACGGATCAATATCACAGGACACAAAGGCCACCACTGAGGGCATGCACTTTGGGGTCTTCATACCTAGGTCTGTGTTGTGGCAACAGCTAACCTTTAATGTGCAAGAATTGCGGGGTCCTAGCAATTTTTATGGGGAACTATTATGTCTAGGTTTGGCTTGCATAGACAGTAGCCCCAAACGTGTTTTCACTCTCTACCTACAGTTAGGAGGGTGTTGGTGCACCTTTCACATAGATCGCTATTTAATTCCCTGGGGGGTGTCATTTAGGGTTACCCTAATTTAGGTATCTTCTACTTGCCCTGCTCTGGAGCGGTGTGATGGGCTTTCTGTGCGGGAGCAGCAGTGCCGATGTCTGTTTAAAAAAAAAAAAAAGGCAAAATATTTAATTTGTTGTACATTTACATTGCTGTCATGCATCATCATATTGCAGAGTTTTCGTCTGATCAAGTATCTGACGCTCCATTCCGTTCCAAGGATTCCGTACTTGCAGTAGGTGGTATGTCCTGTTATATGGTTATGATATGTGTCACGGGGGTTGGCCGCAGGCACATTTTTCACGTCCCGTATGTTATATCCGTGGCATGGCTTTAAAACGTTCAGGCGCTATTCTGTCGCCCTCCCCGGTGGCACAGGATTCTGCCTGGAACGTCCAGGTTGTCACTTGTCTACTATGGTACGTCGGCTTGAAGCGTTCAGGCATCGTGGCGTCCGCCACTCCGGTGGCATGTAGTCCTGCCTGGAACTCCAGGTTGTCGCTTTGTTTATTGTGGTACGTCTGCTTGAAGCGTTCAGGCTTTGTGGCGTCCGCCGCGTCAGTGGCATGTGGTCCTAGCTGAAACTCCAGGTTGTCATTTTTTCCTTATTGTGGTATGTCTGCCTAAAACGTACAGGCAATGTTACGTCCGCCAGTTCGTGGCACGGTGTCCTGCCTGGATGTCCAGGGTGTATTGTCATCTCATATGGTACGTCCGCTTAAAGCGTTTAAGCATTATATTGGTCACTCCTGTGACAGGTGGTCCTGCCTGGTACGTCCAGGTTGTCATGTTAAAAAAAAAATAAAAAATGTGGTCAGGATTGTTACCTTCAAGCTACAGCCGTGTGTCTGCTTTTACATTTTGTCCTATACGCCATTCACTTCTAGAGCAGCGGTCGCGGTTGCATTACATTAATACTCTGTTCCCTTTCAGCTTGCATTCATACAGCTGCGTTATACCATGCTCCTCATGCTCATACTCAGAGCTGTGCCCATACCATGTTTTAGGCACCTCTCACATCCAGAGCTACAGTTACCCACTTGTTCTTGCATCATGTGTTCTACTCTGCTTCCACATTAAGCTGCATTTCTTTCATTTCTACATCATGGTTACTCAGTATTCTTGCTAGGGCTATCAGCGCACCGCTCTAATTCTGCTCTTCCGTTAAAACATAGCTGCTTCTTCAGGCTTGAGTTTCGTTCCTCGGTGGTGGGTTACGCAGACGGATCTCCTTTACTTCTGGTTCACATTTACGCAGTTGGATCTCCCGCCCCAGTTAACCAAGTAGCTCCCTAGCGGACAGTGGGCCGATAGGAGTGAGTTCCTACTATGTTTCACAGTTGTTCGTGTGTTGGTCATGACTAGGGGCTTTTCTTAGCTAATTGCAAATGCCTCTGGCTCTGGTTTTTTCTCCCATCTGTTTCAATTTCACGGTTGGTTAATGTTTCATTCATGCAAGTGGTTCGGATCACTAAGGTCTATGCATTTGCCTTTAGGTCGGGCTCACGTTTAATTACTTATCATCACGGTAAGGTCTTCCAGGTCGATCCCTTGGCTTCAGGGGGGCCTCAGGGCTTCGGGGGCCCGGTGTTCGTTCGTCATGTGGTTCGGTGGGGGGCAATATGGTTGTAGGCTGGTTAGCGTCCTAGGTCATTGTCGGAGAGGATCATGGTTATGCGAGTCCCCAAGTCATACTGGGGCGGCATAGTGGTTGTTAATTAATTAAGAGGGAAATTAAGCCGCCATATGACTCCGCCATTAGGGTCTCTCACGCATGGCTTAGCCATTTGAGTCTCTCACGCATGGCTTCTCCCTTTTAGTGTACATATAACTCCGCCATTAGAGTCTCTCACGCATGGCTTTGCCATTAGAGTCTCTCACGCATGGCTTCCCCCTTTTTTAGTGTCACGTATGACTCCGCCATTTGAATCTCATGTATGGCTTCTCCCTTTAGTGTTACATATGACTCCGCCATTAGAGTCTCTCACGCATGGCTTTGCCATTAGAGTCTCTCACGTATGGCTTTCCCCTTTAGTGTTACATATAACTCCGCCATTAGAGTCTCTCACGTATGGCTGTGCCATTAGAGTCTCTCACGTATGGCTTCTCACTGTAAGGGTACATATGCCTCCGCCATTAGAGTCTCTCACGTGTGGCTTTTCCTTTTGAGTGGTACACATGACTCCGCCATTAGAGTCTCTCACGCATGGCTTTGCCATTTGAGTCTCTCACGTATGGTTTCCCCCGTCAGTGTTGCATAGGACTCCGCCATTGGAGTCTCGCGCATGCCTTCTCCGTTTTAGTCTTCACGTATGACTCTGCCATTAGTCTCTCATGCATGGCTTCTCCATTCTAGTGTTGCACATATGACTCTGCCATTAGTCTCTCACGCACGGCTTCTCCCCTTTTGGTGTTACACATATGAATTCACCATTAGTCTCACGCAGGGCTTCTCCCTTTTAGGGTTACACATGTCTCTGCCATTAGAGTCTCATGCATGGCTTCTCCATTTAGTCTTACACGTATGACTCCGCCATTAGTCTTCCACGCATGGCTTCTTCGTTGTAGGGTTACACATATGTCTCCGCCATTAGTCTCTCACGCATGGCTTCTCCGTTTTAGGGTTGCACATGTCTCTGCCATTAGAGTCTTTCACGCATGGCTTCTCCGTGTTAGTTTTACACATATGACTCCGCCATTAGTCTCTCACGCTTGGCTTCCCCCTTTTAGGGTTACACAGGTGTTTGCCATTTGAGTCTCTCATGCATGGCTTCTCAAAGAAAAAAATAAAAATATAAATTACACACACAACGCCAGTCGAGGCCGGCTGCGTGGTCCCATAACAAGTAAGTTCCATGTCTTTTCTATCCTCAGTCCCGCTCGCATGGCTCGGTCATCTGTGGCTCGCAATACAATTTTCTTGGGGTGGCTCGCACGTGTGGCTTGTGCCATTAGAGTCCCACTCTCGTTATTGTTTTCTCTGACTCTGTTAATTTCTAGGTTGTTGGGTTTCATTGTTTCTTTGTAAGCAGTCATTCCAAGCCTGCCATTGCGGACATCATCTTCTCCCAGGCATGCTTACTTCATCTACAAACTCGGGCTGAGGGTGTTGGTGTCCGGCCTAAATCCTGGGTATCGGTCCATCTTCCAGTAGGAGGTTCAGTAATAAGGCGCAAGTTTACGAAGTCTGTCGTGTCACCTGACACGACAAGTGCTATCACGACTACAGGTGCAGCATACATAGTTTATCACGACCTTAAGCTTTTTCTGTCACAACTGCAGGTATTGGGGTACGTCCTGTCCTTAGTACGGGCACATTAGCTCATTAATCATTATAGCCATATATTTCTGGGGATGGTTCCCCAGGCCTGGTGGGTTTACACTTCACTGAGTGTGCTACTTCGGTAGGGCAACAGGCACCATGTTCTGACTCTTTTTGGCCCTTATTAGGAAGTGTGGCCTGGGGAATAAGTAGAGGTAAGTATTTTGCCACCAGGAACAGTTGGTGCCCGATCGGGGCCCTTGGTGGATGGTCGGGGTTCATATGGGCAGGGGGTCGTGGGCTGCGGCCCTCCGGCTGTTGCGAGGTTGTGGCTCCCGCGGTGCCCGGACAGCCTGCAGGTATCTGCCTGCAGCGGGGCGTTGTGAGGGTTGTGGTTGCGGCAGCTGAGGGGCCGCGGTTTGAGAGGCCTGATCTAGGCACTTCCAACCGTTTCACCATTGTTTGTTTCAGTCTGCTGCTCTCAGGATTCAGACCTTCTCGTATATGATCATCTGTTAGTCAGCATTGGAGTAAATCGTTCCTGGTTCCAGACACTCTTTCAATTGCATCAGTATTTAACCAGCTCCAAGAACGGTGTGGCGGTACACATGGCAAGGAGGTAAGGTAGATGGAAGTCACGGTGATATAAGACGGTATATCCCGCACCTCCATCGTGAAGGGTCTTTTGGTTCAAAACGGGTGTCGTAACGGTAGGTGTATATTTACTCTAAACAGGGTCTGCTCCACTCCTTTCGTTTTGTGGCGGTGTCTAAGCACCAGATGCCTCCTCAGGTTATCAGGTGCATGGGACGTTGGAGGTAGTCGTGTTCTCCAGATATGGTCCAAGTCCTCCGTGATGCTTTCGGTTCACTTGCCCTGTACGGTGCAATGAGTGTTTGATGGTATGGTTGGGTCTCCTTTTTGGCCCCTTTTAGGTCTATCCTCGCTACGGGCTCCCGGCATTTCCCAGCCTGAGGTTAGCTCTAGTTCCTACGTCCAGGGGCCGTCGCCCTGACCACAAGTAGTTAAGGCTGCCGTGCAGCCTGTATTTGTGGGAGGGGCAGAGGCCACGCCCCTTGGCTATATTAACCCCCTCGCAGGTCAGGGGACGGGACGTGCGGCCAGGTACCCCTCCCTCCCTTCCCTTTTCTTAGCTCTTCCTTAAGGATAGGCCCCCTTTTAGGCCTATCCTCGCTACGGGCTCCCGGCATTTCCCAGCCTGAGGTTAGCTCTAGTTCCTACGTCCAGGGGCCGTCGCCCTGACCACAAATATATATATATATATATATATATATATATACAAAAGTCTGATATATACACTCACCTAAAGAATTATTAGGAACACCATACTAATACGGTTTTGGACCCCCTTTTGCCTTCAGAACTGCCTTAATTCTACGTGGCATTGATTCAACAAGGTGCTGATAGCATTCTTTAGAAATGTTGGCCCATATTGATAGGATAGCATCTTGCAGTTGAAGGAGATTTGAGGGATGCACATCCAGGGCACGAAGCTCCCGTTCCACCACATCCCAAAGATGCTCTATTGGGTTGAGATCTGGTGACTGGGGGCGATTTTAGTACAGTGAACTCATTGTCATGTTCAAGAAACCAATTTGAAATGATTCGAGCTTTGTGACATGGTGCATTATACTGCTGGAAGTAGCCACCAGGCAACATTTTTACAGTCTTCAACAGTCAAATTTTGGTGAGCTCGTGCAAATTGTAGCCTCTTTTTCCTATTTGTAGTGGAGATGAGTGGTACCTGGTGGGGTCTTCTGCTGTTGTAGCCCATCCGCCTCAAGGTTGTGCGTGTTGTGGCTTCACAAATGCTTTGCTGCATACCTCGGTTGTAACGAGTGGTTATTTCAGTCAACGTTGCTCTTCTATCAGCTTGAATCAGTCGGCCCATTCTCCTCTGACCTCTAGCATCCACAAGGCATTTTTGCCCACAGGACTGCCGCATACTGGATGTTTTTCCCTTTTCACACCATTCTTTGTAAACCCTAGAAATGGTTGTGCGTGAAAATCCCAGTAACTGAGCAAATAGTGAAATACTCAGACCGGCCCATCTGGCACCAACAACCATGCCACGCTCAAAATTGCTTAAATCACCTTTCTTTCCCATTCTGACATTCAGTTTGGAGTTCAGGAGATTGTCTTGACCAGGACCACACCCCTAAATGCATTGAAGAAACTGCCATGTGATTGGTTGACTAGATAATTGCATTAATGAGAAATAGAACAGGTGTTCCTAATAATTCTTTAGGTCAGTGTATATATATATATATATATATATATATATATATATTTAATTTGTATATTTATGTCTAAGGCGTGGATCTGTACTTTTAAAATTACTGCTATTTTTTATATGTAATATTGAATTTACTTAAGGCTTTGGTGAATTGTGTCTGCATTTGAATCATCTATTATTGCGCTGGGAGAATTGGCGCCATGTTGAGAGGAGAAATACAATATCATGTTATTAGTAACTACATATATGAAAATTTAAATTAGGGTCTAAATGTGACAGTTATCCTTTAAGAGAATGGGACTGTGAGAGTGGACTGTAAGTGACACAGAGCTGAGCATTACAGACCTAAGGGGGGTGCTGTCATAGTTTAAGAACTGTGAAAAACAAGTGAAACCCCAGCAGAACTACCTCTACCACCATTTGTTAATTGTTTGCAACTTTTATGTGCTGGACTTCTTTGTGTGAAAAACTGTTATCACCAAATAATTTGGGATTTCCTGGTGCCTCTGTGATGATTTAAATCACCTCGTATCACTTGGCCCTATCGTAATTGTAACAACCTGCACAACAACCACTCCACTGGTCCTCTTTACACTTTCTGCTTAGACTACAAGGCTAGTTTCAGACGATCATGTTTATTCCAGGAAACATACTCCTGTTTCCTGTGTGAGCGTTGTTTCTGAACGCTGCTTCGGTGGCACAGACCCAAGCTTGGTATTATAATTCCTGCCCGAACTTCACTGTAATGAATTGTATCGGGCAGGAACCCACAGCATTATAAATCACTATAATGCCTCTTGCACACCAACGTATTTTCATTTTGTTTCCGTTCCGTTTTTGCGGATTCCATTTCAATGGTTCCGCAAAAAAAAGGAATGTACTTCGTAGGCATTCCGTTTCCGTATTTCCGTATATCTGTTTCGCTAAAAGATAGAACTTGTCCTATTATTGCCCGCAAATAACGTTCCGTCGCTCCATTCAAGTCAATGGGTCCGCAAAAAATACGGAATGCATACAGAACACATCCGTATGTCATCTGTATTTTGTGGATCCATGCCCACTTTGCCCATGTGCTTAGTGTTTACAAACATTACAGTACATTACAGTAATGATTCAAAATTTTATGTTTCCGTTAGCGATCTGCAAAAAACGGATCGGATACAGAAACCATACGGAGATGTTTTTGCGGAAATACGGAACGCAAATGGAAACAAAAAAAAAAGAACGGATCTGTGAAAAACAGACTGCAAAATACAGAAAAATACATACGGTCGTGTGCAAGAGGCCTAATGCTGTGAGTCTAGGCCACAGAAGCATTATTCAGCCTGGGAAGTAAAGCTCACACATGGACTGGGTTTCCTGGAATGAACTTGCTAGTAAAGCCTAAAGCAGGGTAAATTACTTCAGAATAGGCAGTATTATGTGCAGAGTCTAAGCAGGAGGTGTGCAGAACAGGAAATCAATGTGGTGCAACTTGAGTGAAGTCGGGAAGGGGGCAAAATTTTGGTAACTTCTGTGCTGCATAGCTATAGTTTACACAGTACCTTGAAGATTAACATTTTGGGAGACCAAAGTAAAATAGTTAATTGTTCAGACATGTTCCATGACCATGGTGGGACTATTTTGCTAGTAAACCAGAGTTTCACTTAAAAGACATAGGGGGTCATTTATCAAACTGGTGTAAAGTAGAACTGGCTTAGTTTTGCACATAGCAACCAATCAGATTCCCCCTTTCATTTTCCAAAGGAGTTGTCCAAAATGAAAGCCAGTTCTACTTTACACCAATTTGATAAACGACCCCCATAATTTCAAAATGCAAGAAATCCAAAGACTTACATTGTTGGCTTTGAGATTTACCAGTCTTGTTTTCTCTAGTTGTTTCCCTTCTATCATTTTCCTTTTCTGTTGCTTCCATCTGCACTGTCTAGACTATCTAATTATTGTCATATACATCAATCTCATAAGAAAATATCTCAAGGTAAACATACATAATGCCCAGATCCTCGGGACAGAAAATTCTGCAGATGTACAGTAGACCATTGTTTAAATAAAAGTGGATTGAACCCTACCCAAACCAGTGCTGCTCTATGAATATGCAATCACAACTATTATGCCTATGTAGTAAAAAGCAATGGTTGTATGAGACAAATAAGCTGTAGCACCACTACCACTATTTTTGACCTTTTTCTGAGTGATATCTTGCAGTTTTTATCAGTTTTCAAGGTATTACTATAGATATGAGAATAAAGCATATAGCCATATGTACAAACTCGGTTCCAGGTGCATCCGGTTGCTTTTTTCAGTGCACAACTATGAGGAAAGAAAAATTATATTTTCATTGTCATTAGTTATAGAATCTATTTATTTCTCTTTCTAGATAGACCATATAGAAGTTTAGGACCATCAAGCTGTGGGGAGGAGATGAGGCAGCAAAGAAAAAATAAATCCAGACCCTCATGCGTGAGGGCAGTAGTAGAGAACAAAGTTAAACCGATCCCAGTAAGCCTTTCTATGTAGTAACTGAGGAATTTCAAAACGTAAACAGAATAGCTTGTTTGCAATCCATCCCCTCTCAGCATGGAGCATGACTACATAAATTTCAAAGATCCTTTCAAACAGAATGCCAGGATGAGGTGGAATAGAAAGCAGAGGCTGTTAGAGCAGTGTCTACAGGTGCTCTACATTTAATGAGACACATACCTCTCATTCCAGGCAGATGTAACCTTCCAGATAATGTAGTAAATGCATCTGTAGGAAACCACCATTATTCCACAATGGTGAGGACAATTTTTAGAAGTTAATAAATCAATGCATAACAAAAAATGGATTTCAACTGGATGCTTGCATGAAATATGCAGGATTTACTGATGGCTGCTCATTTATGGTATAATTGTTACACAGATTGTACAAACTTCTTTCAACTAGTTGAGGGACCGACCAGAGGAATTAATCTGTTTGATCTGGTCTTGTCAAACAGACCAGATACAATATCATATGTGCAGGTCAGGGAGCACTTGAGCAACAGTAACCATAATATGGTAAGTAGTGTTAAGCAAATCGAAGTTGAGGAAGTGGAATTCGATCTGAATTTCAGGACAAATTAGATTAATCACAAATCCAAATCTCTTTGATCTTCGTGGTAATGATTACGAATCAGATTTCTCCCAAATTAGCCGCTGCACATGTTACATAGTAAAAGTAAGAAGCCCGGGAATGAGGGACCACCCTTAATGCCATGCAGCCAGGCAATCAGCAGTTAGTCAACCCTGTGATATCATAACCCTATAAAAAAAAAACTTTTCCTGCCCAGTCACCGCCATTTTCAAGTGAACTGAGCATAGGGACAGATGTGACAAGTGCTAGGAAACTCTAGGTTTACATGTGTGAATTTTGCCTTTGTATAAAATATAGCGTTTATTTCTTTATAACTAAAATTTTCTACCTATAACTGACATATTAAAATTATCAGCTGTGTCTGCAAATTATCGCTTGTTGTTGCTCTGTTTTTTCGCAATGGGGCTACCTACGGGGCTCTCATATATTTCTGCCTTATAGGATCCTCTATTTTCCCGTGGTATCTGCCGTGCTGGTGTGGGCTCACACTGTTTGTCTCACAGTGCGCTGCACCTGGGGATCTGTAGGTTCCCTCTTATCGCACCCTATTTGCTCATTCAGGCTGCATGTCCATTGCTTTTGCAGTCACTCGCTGTTTAAAACTACATGTAACATTCACACTCCGCCCCCCGGCATGTTTCGCCAAAGACTTGGCGTCCTCAGGGGTTTTGGGCAGTCTACTGGTGAAAGGGGCGGACCCAAGCTTTTTAAAACCTCCCTCCAGCGACGTCACGGTAGCGCTGGCTACTGTGTTTCTCTTTTTTTGCTGTTTGCTTATCAACCTATCAGTGATGACTTCTTAGGGTTACTGCCTTTTAATCACTCCCATATATGCTGTTGTCCAATCAGTGCGCACCTCTTCATTGCGCATGCGTCAGGACTTGAGATCCTTCTGATAACGCGACTTCCAGTGCGCATGTCAGAGGACTTGTATGTATGATGCAAACTTGCTTCTCTACTGCGCATGCGCGCAGTGTTAGTATTTTGAATGGTTGTTTTCCACTGCGCATGCGCTTACTCTTAGGGAAATTCTCTACAGTGTCCTACTACTGCTCATGCACAGGAGCTTTAATACATTTTAGCCCTTTTCTCTTCTACTGCGCATGTCAATGCAGTTAACCACTGGAGTTCACTTTTTTACCTTTTGCGCATGCGTTAAGTGTTAGTACTTTCTGCAGTGGACTTTTCTTTATTGCGCGTTTGCTAGACGTTAGAGCTGGAAGTGGTTCTCAGCATTTTTTCCCCCTATGTGTGTTGTCGATTTCCCCAAGATATCCATCCTATCCTTGCGCCTATTTTTCGCCTTATGCCTCCTTGGTAAGTATGCATATATGGTAATTCTCTCTTTCCATTCCTTTAGTCCGACTTAGTGCATTTTTCACTTAGTTTCTCTGCGCATGCACCCACACTTAGGCTATTTTATGAGCTTCTTCCACTCCGCCTATTGCGAACTTATATTTTGCCCAAATATCGGACATTGTGTGTTAGATTGTACAGATATAAATTCGCTTATAAGCAGTAAAGAAGCAAGTTTGCATCATACATACAAGTCCTCTGACATGCGCACTGGAAGTCGCGTTATCAGAAGGATCTCAAGTCCTGACGCATGCGCAATGAAGAGGTGTGCACTGATTGGACAACAGCATATATGGGAGTGATTAAAAGGCAGTAACCCTAAGAAGTCATCACTGATAGGTTGATAAGCAAACATAGCAAAAAAAGAGAAACACAGTAGCCAGCGCTACCGTGACATCGCAGGAGGGAGGTTTTAAAAAGCTTGGGCCCGCCTCTTTCACCAGTAGACTGCCCAAAACCCCTGAGGATGCCAAGTCTTTGGCGAAACATGCCGGGGGGCAGAGTGTGAATGTTACATTTAGTTTTAAACAGCGAGTGACTGCAAAAGCAATGGACATGCAGCCTGAATGAACAAATAGGGTGCGATAAGAGGGAACCTACAGATCCCCAGGTGCAGCGCACTGTGAGACAAACAGTGTGAGCCCACACCAGCACGGCAGATACCACGGGAAAATAGAGGAGCCTATAAGGCAGAAATATATGAGAGCCCCGTAGGTAGCCCCATTGCGAAAAAACAGAGCAACAACAAGCGATAATTTGCAGACACAGCTGATAATTTTAATATGTCAGTTATAGGTAGAAAATTTTAGTGATAAAGAAATAAACGCTATATTTTATACATAGACAAAATTAACACATGTAAACCTAGAGACAACTTCTGGTCCGAGTGACCAATTGTAAATAATCATTATTGCCGTGTTCCAACATGTGTTAATGGTTCAAAGGTTGAAAAATTAAAAGTGCTAGGAAAGACTTTATTTGAAAAATATTTGTTTTTAACAATTC